>NC_051853.1:100097800-100400831 GCF_905115235.1 Hermetia illucens | reverse complement strand
CCAGAAAGGCAAATCCACGGGACAGCTTCCATGAGGTAACGGCGAAAACTAAGAAGGTCGATGTCCGATAAAGAATACGCTTTAGGCGCATTCATGGACATCGTACGCGCCTTCAATCATACCTCAGTCGCGGCGATTTGTAACGCAGGTAGACAGCATGGAATCGATCCTTTGTTATTCAGTAGGATTCTTCACATACTAGGGCGGAGAAAGATCCACATATTGGTCGGGTAGAAGTCTATTTAGGCAGGGTGTCTTACGGGTTGCTAACAGGGAGGGTTTCTATTTCCCCTGTGGTGGTTCCTGGCAATGGACACCTTGCTATGGCCCATGGAGAACACAAATGCCTTCGCACAAACATTTACGGACGATCTAACCTTAATAATTATCCGGAAGTTTGTGGGCACAGTATATGACCGCCTGAATGCAACACTGCATGTAATCCATAGTTGGTGCCTCCATAATGGACTCACGGTGATCGCTAGACAGACTGGACTAGTTATGTTCACTAGCAACGTCAGGTGCGCGGCTATACACTATCCACCTTAGCAGGGCCGAAAATTCAATTGATACAAACAGTCAAATATTTAAAGAGTACATCTCGACTCCAAGTTAACGTGGAATCAGCATATCCAGGAACAATACCAGAAACCCTGAAGATTGCTCTGGTGTTGTAGGACTGCGATAGGTAAGACCTGGGAACTTTCACCAAAACATATTTATTTGATATATACATCCATAATAAAACTCATTTTGATGTATGCCTCGTCTGGTGGCCGAGGCTGAACTTTGCTAGCAACTGGAAGCTGCTGACGCAAATTCCTAAGCTCGGTTGCCTAAGTATTGCTGGAACAATGAGTAGTACGCCGACGGTGGCGCTCGAAGCTATTCTAAATTTACCCCTAATCATTTGGAGGTGAAACGGAAAGCCGCTAACGACGCATATAGGCTTGATACTACTGGCCTGTGTCTATCTGGAAATTTCTTGGCAAGCATAAGGTGGCGCTGATATTCGCTGATCATATGGTTTCCAGATTCATTTTCCAAAAAACATACTCCATCGTAATCACCAAAAGAGAAGATTGTTCTATAAATAGTCATCAGTCTTTTGGGTTTACTGACTTAATAATCTTCGCCGACGGATCAATCATGGAAAACGGATCGGGCGTAGGGGTGTTCTTAGGAAATCCGATTATGGAACTGGCTCGACCTCTGGGAAAAATAACATATTCCTGGCAAAGATATATGCCCTTCTATTGGCATCAGAAGAGTATTTGCGCAAAAACTGAGAGGTCGCGCCCATCGAATCTAGTCCAACAGTCGGGCAGCATTATCAACACTAAACAGCAACGTTATATCGAGCCAGTTCGTTTGAAGTTGTCTTCAGGTGTAGCTGAAACTTGGCGACTGGACGAAATATTCTTGATGTGGATGTGACGGCACTCAAGTATCGCTGGTATTGAGGAAGTTGACAGACTGGCTGGTCAAAGTTCTGAATCCACAATAGTGGAGTCAGAAACAGCTTTTGGGATTCGGCCATCTACTGTCAAGTTTACTCTGAAGCGGGAAATTGCAAGGATTCACGCTACCGAATGGAGAAATTCGAACTTCTGCCGGCAGGTGAAAATCTTTGAAAAAGAACGCGAGGTCGAGAGCGAGAGAGAGAACTTCATTGTTATTATAAATTAAGAAGTGGGACATGAAAATCCTAGTAGGGTTTTTGATGGGACACCGTGGTAGACATGCAAAAAATCGAAGTGGAAGGACGAAGAAACGGTCCTGCACTCCTTACGCAGCCACCCGGGCTCCTCAGGCCTCAGACGCAGAGATTTTGGTAAGGTTTTCTTCAACGAAGAGGGAGCGCATTCTCTGCCTCTATAGAATATTCTCACATACGTGAAAGCCTGCGAACGCTGTCGTTGAGAACCCAATGAATAGGCGATCTCCGGGGCTAGTCCAATGGGCCTAGCAAAGGTCTGAGTGCTTGGAGCTGCGGCTGCCACCACTAAACTAAATTAACCAAGTATTACTGTATTTTAGAAATTTTTGCGAAAAACCACCTTAATTTCATCCTAGAAGTACAATATTTAGGTTTAGTATAAGGGACGATATAGGGCATAACTCTGTATGAAATGCAACTAACAATTAACAAAATTATAAGAGGTCAAAGTTTTGCTTTTGACCAAAATTTATTGCACTCTAAGGCGTATATGACGTCATCATCATACAAAGTGAACTGGAGTGAGTGGAGTCCATGGAGATACTTTAGTTTTCCTTTTCCAGTTTTTTAAGGCTTTCTGTAAAATGTGACACGGAGACGGTTATAGCGATTGACAAAAAATTTGGTGGAAAGGTGGGAACTGGGAACGCTCAGGCATACAGCGAAGTACATCCTTTTAAGTCGAATTTAACTGGAAGTCCCCATACATGCAAAAAGGGGTGTAAATTTTTTTTTTCACCAAGTATAGTCATGTGGGGTATCAGATGAAAGTACTCGATTAGTACTTTCCGATCGGGTGAATTGCTTCAAAAAAAATAAATTACATTGAGAGACTAAAGTAAGAAACGGAAATAATGAAATTAATTAAACGTTTTGAATACACATTTTTCAAGGAAGGCGATCGGCTTACAAGCATACCAAATATTTAACAAGATATAAAAACCATAACTGACGGTCAAGTAAATTGGAAATTATATCGATACCTTCCAATACACAAATCATAAGTAAGGAAACAAATAGGAGAGATGAAAAAGCAAGGAATCATACGCAGAGGTAATTTCAAATAGTCCCAAAAAGAGATGATAATTCTGGTGAAAATAAGTTTCGCCTAGTTGTAGATTACAGGAGACTAAATGAGGTAAGGGTCAATGATAAATTCCTCGAACAAACATTGACTCTACTCTAGACACAGTGGGCAAAGCTCAGTATTTTTAGACAATTGATCTCGCCAATCAGTTTTTGTAACCCGTCATAGACTATATGAGTTTCTGAGAATGCTACTCGGCCTAAAGAATGTTCCTGCAACATTCCAAAAATTAATGAACAATTAATTAATGACATCCTTAGGGACCACGTTAATCACATTTGTGTGGCGTACATGGACGATATCCTTATTTTTAGCACTGCACTGCAGGAGCACATAGGTTTACTAACTGAAATTTTCAAAACGTTGCAAAAGCATCAGTTAAAAACTCATATTGATAAGTGCAATTTTACGTAGTAACCAAGGACAGATCAAAACTAAACCCTGATGAAGTAAAAATTATTTAATTGCTGAAATTATCAAGAACAGAAAAACAAATTAAAAGCTTTCTCTTATTAGCTGGGTATTACCGTAAATTCGTAAAGGATTACTCAAACGTAGTCCAGCCAATTACGAAGAAGGATCAAAAAATAAATGCAAATGATCCAAACTATAATACATTGATGGCTCTGAGAAATTGAAAACACTTATTAGTTTTGTATTAAATGGCGCCGGCGTATTTGCACTTTCTGTTTTATAAAAAAATAACAAAATTGTTCCTTTTAAGTCTGCGTGTTGTTGTGTATTGTTCCAAATGTACATATCGGTAGCATTTTGCTACTTTTCATTAGTGGGTTAGTTGTTACCCCACATTGAGATTTTAAGTAGAGCCAAACAAGTTGAGCATGAAGATATCAAATCAAATAGAAATGCAGAAAGGACCAACTTATTTTCGGATCATGTTATTCAATAATAATAATTCTTGACGCAACAATCCTTACTGGATCAGGCCTTTGAAGTCTTCATTCTAGACCGTAACGGTACACTACAGAACGCTGCAGGAGGCAATATGGTCAGTATTGCGCTTGCCGGGGATTATTGCCCTGATTTGACTCAGGTACTGACTCAGAGCTGAGTCAACAGGTATCCTATATTCAGTCACGATAACAAATCCCTCCGCTATCAGTCAGATTTGAACTGCAACCTTCTGCTATTTCAGCCCAACACTCCAACCACTTGAACCAGCCGGATACAATGTCGAAGGAAAAACCAGAGCAACGAAACACTCCGATGATGAAGAGCTTGAAGATTACATTCCGATCAAGGAAGAGATCGTTAACAATTATAATAGTCAATTTATTCTCACCAACAGCAAGACGAAAGAGCTTGAAATTATTCTGAAGAAAAGAATTATATCTATAGCCGAACATGATTTTTATAACTTAGAAGATATTTTTAAAAGATTTGTGAAAAAGAAATGATTGGTATCTACACCTAATTGGATGATTATAAATATAACGTTGTACAGCAAAAGGCTGTACTTCAATGATAAATAGGCAAAATTCGCCTTATGGAACTGACTAATCACATGAAGTTTATCAAATGCTAAAATATGGTAGAAACTTCACCAAACCCTAAATTTGAAAAATCTAAAACACCAGAGGATATAAACTAAATCATTAAGTGTAAATTATCTGATCATAAAAATAACAGCAAGAATTGGATTTCCGACGAACAATTCTCGAATGCGGAGAGAGCTGCAAAGGAAGAACCACAAGAGAAAGTCCTCATATCAAGATTTAACTTAAACATAAAAAAAAGGGACGTAGCCGCTCTATTGATAACCGAATAACTAAACGGCCAAATTATAAACTTCTATAACAATCTGCTGGTAGAACCAAGTAAACATCTACGGGATGAACACATTCTTCACGTTATGCTTATAACAAGTCGGGAAACCGGACGCTGGACGCTTCAGATACGAAAGGTTTTGTAAATTTATTAGCACGTAGCGCGCAATATATGCATATATTATGTGAGTATCCACTTTTGGGTGATATTTACATTCAGAGTATTGAATTTGCAAAGAAGCAACAACTTCGACGTATTATAACTTTTTTAGTAATAGTGCGAATTCCATGAAACTCGGTAAGATGCTCTATATAATAGCCTACATTACTGCTAAATTTTGTGGTGCTAGGATGAACTTAACACGTTGGCTGCCAAGGCAATTTTCAGAAATCTGGCCAAAAATGGCAATTTGAATTTATCACATTATATTATTAAAAACTCAAATTCTAGTACGTAGGTATCATAAAAAAAATTTTTTTGTTGCTTTTTTCATAAAAAAAAATGGCATACGAATTATCTCGTAGTTGGCTTCTAGAACAGAAATCTCTTCGCGGAAGCCAACTACGAGATAATTCGTGCACAGACACGTTTCTACCTGTCGCTTCTCTAATCTCTGAATCATAGATACGCGTGCATATTTCATCATATTTCATCAGTAGTGCTGCAGAACTTGTCGAGTACATCACATTTACGTTCCTCTTGAGTGTTTTGTTTTATAATTATTGTTATAATTAAATTATCAAGAACCCAATATGGAAAAGAAAAGACCACTGACTCAAAATGAAATGGAGTATTACGCAAATCTCAGTGATTCAGAATTTGACGAGATGTTTGATGAGGATGATAACGATAATAGTGATTATGAACCTTCTGATAATTCAAGTGATAGTGAAGATATGGTCGTCTCCGAATGTAAAGTTGATCCTGAACCTGAAGATAATAACGATGATTCTCAAACAACAACATCAAATGCGAATGATGATTTGTGGACAGAAATTCAACAAAATCCTGAATTATTTATTTTCCAAGAAAATATTGGTGTGAAATTGGAGACGGCAAATTTTACGGTACATACGCTGGTGGACTTATTTTTTTCGGATGAATTTCTTGCATTACTGGTGGAACAAACTAATTTATATGCTGCGCAAGAAATGGAAAAACGCAAAGTAATAAAAAAAAAATAACAGGTTATAAAAGTGGAAAGACGTCAGTGCTGCAGAGATGAAAGTTTTTATTGGACTTTTGTTGCAAATGGGACCTTGCACTTTTCCATCAATCGAACATTACTGGAGCACAAACAAGCTATATAATGTAAACTTTTGGCGCTCACATATGAGTCGAAATCGATTCCAGTTGATACTGCGTTATTTTCATTTGGTTCATAACTCAATACCATCTGCCGACAGATTATACAAGGTGAGACCGATACTAAATCATTTCAATCATGTTATGCGTGAAAGTTATGTACCAGATAGAAATATTTGTATTGACGAATCCATGATGCTATGGCGAGGAAGATTGCTTTTCCGTCAATATATAAAAAATAAAAAACACAAATATGGTATCAAACTGTATGAACTATGTGAGTCCGACGGTCTTGTCATGAAAATAAAGATTTATAGCGGAAAATGTGAGGAAACTGATAATAAAGTAGGGCACACTGCTGACGTTGTTTTACATTTACTGGAGGACTATCTGGATAAGGGATACGCAGTGTACATGGATAATTTTTATAATTCTGTTACTCTTACAAAACTGCTAACTACACGAAAAACTTATGTGTGTGGAACCCTACGAAGTAACAGAAAAGGAAATCCCTGAGATGTGGTAAATCGCAAGCTGAAAAAAGGGCAGTGTATTTGGCAGCAAAATGGACCCGTCACTGTATGCAAATGGAAGGACAAACGAGATGTCCTTAGCATTTCAAACATGCATGCTGTTGAAATGGAAGAGGTCTGTAATCGCAATGGAAAAATTTCTATGAAACCGAATATAATACGAGATTACAATAATGGAATGTCTGGCATATACCGATCAGACCAAATGCTTTCATACTACTCATCTCTAAGAAAGAGTATTAGATGGCCCAAAAAGGTTTCATTACATATTACAGAGATATATATACACAATGCTCACAAAATGTTTCAAAAAGTTACTTCTTCTAACGTAAAACTAATAAAGTTCAGAGAAGAATTCCTCATCGCGTTGATTGGTGAAAAAATTCAACCAGTTTCAAAAAAAATTAAATTGCAAGAGCTACATTATTTAGAGAGTTTGCCACCTACCGAAAAAAAGAGCGCCCAACAAAGCCTTGTCGTATATGTACCCAAGCAAAAAAACGCCGAGAAACGCGTTATTTCTGTCCAGTCTGCAAAGAGAAGCCAGCCCTTTGTGTGGAAAATTGTTTTAAGAATTTACACAAAAAACAATAAAATATTATGCAACCTCTTGAATTTCAATTAATTTTTATTTTCCGAGTTATCACAATCTCGGCAGATGCCGGATTTTACCTAATACTAGCACTAAGTGCCAAGCATTTAGGCTCGGACGATCCTACCTACTTAAAAACTAAAGGGGCACTGGTGGTGGTGGCCGGTGGTAGGTCAGTGGGAGAATCCGTCGAGTACCCCCCGCAACATCGAGCACGTATGCAGAATGGTGTACTTCTGCATGGTTTGAACCAGACTGTGCGAAAGTCCCAGGACATCAAGGGAAGCCGTCAGGGATTTAGGTACAATACCTGTAGCTGACAATATTATGGGAACTACGACCACCCGCTCGAGACGCCAAATTTCTTTGATTTCACGAGCCAATGGCTCATAGTTCACCTTCTTCTCCACGTATTTCCGTTCAATGTTGCTATTATGGGGGATAGCAACATCAATAATATACGCGGAGCGACCCGTCTTGTCAACTAGCAGTACGTCAGGCTTGTTGTGTGCGGTATGGCGATCAGTCAGAACTTGCCGGTCCCAATACATGCTGTAAGCAGAACTATCAAGTACTGCTTGCGGCTCATATCGGTAAACCGGACATGTTCCCGTGATCAGCCCATGCTTATATGCAAGGTTTTGATGGATAACCTTACATACAGCATTATGCCTGGTGATGTATTGCACCGGTGCCATAACAGTACAGCCAGAAATGAGATGGTCCAACGTCTCTAACGCCGAACCACACATTCTGCACTGGTCGTTCTCCACCCGTTCTTTCATGATGAGCTTTTTATAAGCTCGGGTGGCGACCACGCCATCCTGAATGGCACACATGAACCCCTCCGTCTCAGCAAAGAGCTCCCCAGCACACAGCCACCTGTTCGACAGATGCAAATCGACAAATGGCTGCCAAAGACAATTCACGTGTTTACCGTGCATTGCCTTCGACTTCCATTCCTCGATCCGCTCCTGGTCCGACTTCACCCCACTCAGAGGATTGAAAGATCGATCCTTCAAGTTAAGTGGAGTCAGTCCACAGTCTGCCTTACAGACAGCCGCATGCAAGGGACTCGCCTGCTCTTTACTGTAAAAATAAGCGCGCAGCGAGTCGACTTGGCGATGATGTTGTGCCGCCACGTCAACCACGCCCCTACCTCCGATGTCACGAGGCAGGTTCATCCGCTCCACGGCAGACTTTGGGTGATGCATTCGGAATTTGGACATAGTTGTCCGTATCCGCCGCTGGACGTTTTCCAGGTCGGTCTTCGTCCACGGCAATATTCCGAATGCATAAGCCAGTGAAGGGATAGCGAATACATTCAACGCGCTTATTTTATTCTTCCCCGAGAGATGCGATTTCAGCACCAGCTTTACACGTCGCAGGAATTCGGACAGCAGAGCTTCCTTCAGATCACCAACTCGAGCATGGGTTCCTTGCAGAATTCCTAGGTACTTGTAGAAGTCTGTCTCGGTCATAGCTTCGATGTGGAGGTCACCAATGCTATGTCCGGCATGCGGCTCGTGATGACCTTTGCGAATGGCTTGGATTCGACATTTGTCTAATCCAAACTCCATCCGAATATCACGGCTGAACATGTCTATTATTCGCAACAGACTTCTAAGATGGTTGTCAGTACCAGCATACAGCTTGATGTCATCTAGGTACATCAAGTGTGTCAGTTCGCACTTAGCACGTAGGCCATATTTTATTGCAAAACCATGCCCTCTAGCATCATTCAGTAGCCATGAAAGGGGGTTCAGTGCCATACAAAACCAAAGAGGACTCAATGAATCCCCCTGGAAGATGCCCCTCCGAATACGGATGGGCTCTGAGGTATTAGCACCCTCAGATGTACGGACTGACAAGGTGGTATGCCACCCTTCCATGACTGTCGCCAAAAACTTTATTAGTTTCGGATCAATGCGATACAGATGTAGGATGTCGATTAGCCAGGTATGCGGAACGCTATCAAAAGCCTTGGCATAATCGATATAGCAACTGAAGAGGTTTCTTTGGCCTCTAGTTGCTTGTCCTACAACTACCGAGTCGATAATGAGTTGCTCTTTGCAACCCCTTGACCCAACTCGGCAGCCCTTCTGCTCCTCGGACAGAATGTTGTTGGTCTCGAGGTGCGCATTGATCCTTCCACTAATAATGGACGTGATGAATTTGTAGAGGGTTGGTAAGCAAGTGATCGGTCTTGTGTCTGCGGGGTCCTGCACCGTGTCCTTCTTAGGGATAAGGTAGGTAATCCCCGCAGTGAGGAAAGGTGGAAATTCCTCCGGCCAACTCATGACCTCATTTATACTGCGTGCCAACCGACTGTGTACGCTGGTAAATTTCTTATACCAGAAATTCTGCACCCGATCCAGACCTGGGCCCCTCCAGTTCTTCGAGCTGTTTATGGCTCGTCGAACTTCCTCTTCGGTAACATCCGCGAAATTCATGCCAGGTGTATTGACATGGCGGGTGCCTTCGGCGGTGATCCACTCAGCATGCTCAGCATGCTGGGCAGGTAACCCCCAAAGTCCACCCCAATACTCTTTCGCTTCCGTCACCGAGAACTGTATTGTCTGGGCGCTCTGTTGGGATTCGTTGAGAGATCTGAAAAAGCTCCGCTGGTTCCTCGCGTATGTTGCATTCTGGACACGTCTGGAATAACTTTCGCCATACCGTCGTAACCGACTGCATATGACAGAAAGTTTCTGTTTTAGTGTGTCCAGAATTTCAACTACGGGTGTCTCACAGGGGATGGCATAGTTCCGGTAAACCCTCTGCACTTTGTTTCTCACCCGTCGGCTGGCATTGCCAGTGCTGATCTGAATCAGTCTAGCAATGTCCTGCCTTAGTGAGTCCCGCCGACGCTCCAGACGAATTTTCCATGGTGGATCTCTTTTGTCACTCAAACCAATAACACGAAAGCGAATCTTCTGACCGTGCAATCTGATAGCCGCAACTGCACCACAATACACAAGTGATTGTAGTTGCAGCAGCGACATATCAGCACACAGTCGAGATGCAATCTCATCATTGACTTGAGATAGAATTCCCGGAGTTGCTGGAGATGCATAGAGCCTGGGAATGCCTGGTCTATGCAAAGGATCCATATCCGAGAATTCTATACACGCTCTTTGGAATTCGTCCCGAACCTCAGCGGAAACCTCAGCTGGACGGTGGAGAAGAGTGCTTCGGCGAGTACTGAACCTGTTGCCTGCAGTGCGGCGTGATGTTGTTGATGCCGCCGCCTCTGCCCCCATCGACTCTCGGTCACCAGTTTCCCCGATGACTTCAAGTCGAACACGTTCCCTGATGGTGGCCGGGATTGTGTCGCTGCGAGTAATAAAGCGGTACTGATCTGCGACTCGCTGCACAGTCACGTGCGCGAATTGCGGGAAACGCTCGACGAATCTCTGGTGCAACAAGGGGCGGTAAGATGTTGTACCCGCCCCCGCCGTTATTTCGTAGTAGGAGCGGATGATGAAGAGGTTCATTTCTTCAGTCCATTTCATCCGCTTCCTACGCGAACCTGCTGAAGTGGTCGCCACAGATTGCGGCGAAACAGCTGCAGCAGGCGGAGCTGTGCTCCTGGTCGTCGTGGCGCCTAGACGTCGAACCGCCCCACGACTAGCGGTTTCGACGCCGTGCTGTCCATTACGAGAGCCCGACCCAGTCACCAAGTCAGACGACTCCCGCCGGTTATCCGTACCGGACCTTAAATTTCTCCTTCTTCTCATTTTTTGGTGGTGCATTTTATCCCTAGCTGCCAGGTGTGTAGATAGCTTCCTTAGTGAGTAATCTGCAAGACTGCAACGTTCCTGCACTTTCTTCACCTACCCCCTGAGACGCTGCGGTGGCGTACAGCCATTCAGACTGAAGCTATCTATCCCTCCTCCTTTCACAACCGGGCTTGGGACCGGCTTCGGCGGAGTTATTATATAATATATAATTATATTTTTTGTTAGTTTCTAAATAAATTTTCTGTTCGTGCAAGCTAGCATTGATTTTTTGTTCTTTTCCTAGAAGCCATTTATCTATATTAGCACTGATATATTACGAGTTTAATCGTAAATGCACAAAAATGGTAAGTAAACATAGGACGAGATAACTCGTAGTTGGCGTCCTAAAAAAGATCGCAATCTACGAGTTATCTCGTAGTTGGCAGTCAACGTGTTAAGGGGGTTCCGCAGCCAATTACTAAAAATTATAGTAATATACTATTATTAACTTTGTTTGACCAGATATCGGTATGGAAGGTATTTTGGAGCCCAGGCCCCATATAGTGACAGCCTCCTGATTTTTTTCAGATTTGTCGGTTGAGTAGTTTTTGAGAATGGCTCCTTAAAGAAATATTCACTTTCAACCCCTTACGCTCCCCACCTTTCTAACAAATATGGCTTCGAAAAGTACTAACTGAGACCTTTAATTTGATACCCCACAAGACCATATTTGATGAAAAAAAAATGTACAACCCCCTTTTGATGTATGGGGACCCCCCCCCCCCCCCCCCTTAAACTCGACGTAAAAAGATGTAACTGACTGTATGCATGAGCGTTCACATTTCCCACCTTTCTACAAAATTTGGTGTCAATCGTTTTCGGGAAAAATGCGTGTGACGAACGGATAGACAAACAGACGGACAGACAGACAGTAAAGCGATTTTAATAAGGCTTTGTTTTACACAAAACCTTAAAAATGGCGAAACCGATCACGATGAGCTGACCCCACTTGTGAATGGCACAAAGGCTGAAGAAAAAGAAGAAGAAAGGAGTTTGCAGATGGTTTCACAAAACGAACATATTTGCTAATGACATCATAATAATTCCAGTATTCGGAGAAAATCGTAGACAGCTATAAGCTAGATATCGATTAAGCGCCCTCCGAACATCTTGCGCCTACCGAACAATAACTTATGAGGCAGCATACGTGATTGCGGGGATGATCCCGGTAGATATTGTAACCGATGAGGCAAATCGTCTGTACGAAAATCAGGAAGCAAGCCTAAAGAAGCAAAGCGCAGAGCATTTGCGGCCACTGGCTGCATGGCAAATAGCATGGAACCAGCGGAGAATGGCCGGTTTTCGCAGCGAATTACTAAAAATTATAGTATTTATAGTATAGTATAGTAAATTTCAAAACCAAGACCGGTTTCGGAAAGGAGACCTTTCATTTATACCGCACTTGACTATATTTAGCGCAAAAAAATGTACACTCCCTTTTGCATGTATGGAGACTCGCCTTTGAATTCGACGTAAAAGGATGTAACTCACTACATGCACGAGCGTTTACAGTTCCCACCTTTTCATCAAATTTGGTGTCAATCGCTATAACCGTCTCCGAGAAAAATGCATGTGATGGACAGACAGACAAAGAGACAGTAAACCGATTTTAATAAGGTGTTTGTTTTACATAAAACCTTGAAAAACATGCATACAATGTATTTACAATAAAATGTGTTACATTAAAAAATGACAGTATATATGTTAGAATATCGAACTATATTACGAGTTCTGTTAGATCGTTATTAACCCAACGACTTGAAATTTAGAAAGTAGAAACTACTGTAACGCATATCTTAAACTAGTATTGAATAGTTTATTCTATAACTATTCAGGAATGAACAACATCCATCTGGTGAACAAAGATGAATACTTTATTATTTCAACGAAAAAAGTCGAATGTCGAAAAATTTCGCACCACTCTATATATAATATATACGGAAGTAAAATGAATTGGCCAAAATGGAAATATCTTCATTGATTAGCAAAGCCCCACCCTCAAAGAAAATGCATATTTTTCGCACTGGCCGAAAAATAACTGATCAACCTGAAACTGCTGACTAATGATGATAATCATGAAATTCGCCAAAGCAAATTGGTCGAATTTTCCATTTAACAGAGACAAATACATCAAATCCCCGAAACAATGAATGAGACTGATAAGAACATCATTGTAGATATTTTCGTAATTGGCATGGGTTTAGCTTCGTACGCCCTACTATGGCTTGTTCTTATTGTTCCTTATCAACTTGCACGCTAAATCTAGTTCAACGTCCCGAAGCAACCCATTGGTCGAACAAAATTAACCGAACTAACTCACCTCATGTGCAATCTCCCGCACAACAATGAGGGAATTATTACTCATATAAAATATGTCTCTCCAATGAAGTTCGCTCAGTTATCAATCAGCTGTTAGTCTGTGACTTAGTGTGGTGCTTTCTTTCAAGAGATACAAGATAAGTTTCACTAAACAGTTGATCAAAAGTCGATCTTCATTGATTCCATAAGGTAAGTAACCAAAACGAGTTGGTTTTAGGGAAAATTTTCTTCCAGCTCTTCTTCACTTTATCTTCCCAATTGGTAACATGCCTAAATAGATTTTCTTTGCGCAATGGCGTTCCTCTCACTTTTATCTTCTACAAAAGCTATGCATCACGCGACCTACTACATCATGTGCGGAATGCCGGCTGAAGTACAAGTTTAGTAACTTTTGCTCTTTCTGGCAATAGGGATTGCTTACAAATGTAATGTGTTGATAGTTGTTGAAAATCTCAGCTTCGAAATGAATCAACCAGAAAAGATGCGAACTTCAGATCCGCAGATGGTTAAGGAGTATATTCCCGCAACAGACGATCATGCAAGAATACGAAAGAATCGTTAAAAAATGAGCGCTCCATTGTGCCAAAGTATTCAAGCTCTGACGTAGCATAAGAAGCTCTTGCAAGTTGCATCTACAAAATTTTTGCAAGTTGCATCTGTAACATCTATTTCCTTCCATTTAAGGGGCTAGCTACATAAAAAACTGTTTTCTTTTCAAAAGATATTCACATATCCTATTTTAATATTTATTTCATAAAATGTTGAACTTCAGAAGTAGTTCAATCAAATTATGCTGAAATTACCAGATTTATAACTTTTCCTTTTATTTTAATTTTTGACCACAATATGTATACAGTTTAGATCAGCAAAATTGCTAGTAAATAGATCTAGGGACTTTGGATTATTTTCCTATGAGAATAGAATCATGTAGCGGTCCCCTTAATTCACGTCAATTCATTCATCAAATAGATAATCTGGACTACGTTAAATGATAAGCAAAGATAAGGATCGATAATTGATAGCTTCCATAAAATTATTATATATTAGCTTAAGAAGGCCAAATTGAGTCAAGAGCTGCCCGCCTCGTGTATGCAAGGTATTGTATGAGTCAGAGGACGCACTTTTGCTGAAGCTTGAATTTTTAATCCGAGCCCCAGAAGGATGGCGGATTAAAGGATGGAGAGTCGAGAGAGAAAGGGGACCCTCTTCCTACTCGACTCTGTTGAAAACTCCTTTAAAAATGACAGAACCTGAACACGTTTTTGATGCCATCAAAATGCTTTATTGAATAATCTTTATGTTAGGTCCTATCTTATTTTATATTAATCATATAGTAATAGGAGCGATAGGCGATGCGTACATGTTTTAAAGCCAAAATCAAATTAACTATATTCATCTTCTTCTTTTTCTTCAGCCTTTGCCCCGTTCACAAGCGGGGTCGGCTCGTCGTGATCGGCTTCGCCATTTGGCTCTATCGAATGCCTGATCTGGGTGCAATCTCGAGGCTTTCAAATCCCCATCCAGCGTATCAAGCCACCGTTGCTTAGGTCTGCCTTTTGGTCGTTTACCATCGACTTCGATGTTCAGACCAATCTTTGCAAGTGAATTCTCGTTTGCACGAATTGCGTGACCATACCATCGAAGACGCCTCTCTCGCAACTTTTCCACGATCGGTGCAACCCCATAACGATCGCGGATATCCTCATTTCGGATGGGATCTAAACGTGTGACGCCACTAGTCCAACGTAACATCTTCGTCTCCATTACCGCAAGACGCCGTTCATTGTCTTTTATGGTTGGCCAACACTCCGAACCATAGAGAGCGACTGGACAGACGACATTGCGGTAAATTTTAGATTTGAGACGTTCGTTGATACGTCGATCACAAAGGACACCAGTTGTGGAACGCCACTTCATCCAGGTTGCGTTAATGCGTGAAGCAATTTCATAACGCAGTTCTCCATTGGCTGATATCGTTGACCCGAGGTATTTAAATCGCTCAGTTCTGGACAGATCACTGCCGCTGACAGTGATTGTGCCTGTTTCATGGGGATTGGTCGTCAAAAATTCAGTTTTGTTTAAATTCAATCTGAGACCGTGTTGCATGAGGCGATCATTCCATTTTTGGACAAATTGCTCGAGACTATTTTTGCTATCAGATGCTAGGAAAACATCGTCTGCATAAAGCAGTGTGTAGGGCGCTGGATGTTGGATATCCCGTGTGACAGTGTCCATAACAAGGACAAAGAGGAGTGGTGAGAGGGCACTTCCTTGATGAACTCCAACAGAGACACGAAGCGGTTTTGATACACCCGCCATACTTCGAACTTTACTTTTCGGATCGTGGTAGAGCAATTGAACCCAGCGCACGAGTTCTTCTGGCACGAAGTGTTGTCGTAAAGCATACCAGATGAGTTCGTGTGGTACACGGTCAAACGCTTTCTCTAGATCCAGAAAGGCAATGTAAAGAGGGCGATGCTTCTCACGGTGTTTTTCCATGAGTAACCGCGCAGCGTGTATTGCGTCAGTAGTTCCGCAGTTCTTGATAAATACGGCTTGATTCACGGTTATTTCAACGATTTCGCGAATACGGTTGTCAAGAATGCGTTCAAAAATCTTCATGGTATGGGAAAGTAACCGGATCGGACGGTAATTTGAACATTCTGCTGGACTACCCTTCTTCTTCCATATTGGAACAGTGGTACTTTCTTGCCAGTCAGATGGTGTTCTTCCTTCCTGAATAACCCGGTTAAAAAATTCACTGAGCCACAGTGTTGGGTCCCAGCTCTTCGCTTTCCAGAGCTCAGATGCGATGTCGTCAGGTCCTGTTGCTTTCCCCGATTTCATTTGTTTTATTGCCTCCTCGACTTCAGTTGCGCTGACTGGTGGAACTGCTCCAAATGTCGGCAATTATTGTGGAAGTGGAGGATGAGCAAATTCTTCAGTTGAAATCTGCTATATTTTTTCATTATATAAAAATAGCTCCATTTCGAGGTGTCAATATTTTTGTTGAAGGGATAAGCACTGTGGTTTTTCGACTAAGTTAGACAGGGGGACATTCTTATCCTTCCTACATATCCCCCACCCCCTTTTTCTTTCGGGAATAAAATTGAAAACTTGACCATGTGTATATGACTCCCCTTAACCAATGGGGGAATAGCAATGTGTTTCAACTCCCTGATAACATTCCGAAAAGCCTTCACTCCTGCTCAAGATACTTGTATTTCCATATTTCCGGCAAAGGGTGATGGCAGATTTAGCGCTAGCAATACTTAGGGCGAGATAAAGTTTAGAACTGCGTCGGTCCTCTTACCAAAGGAAATTTGGAGGTGTTTTTCATCCCTTTCTATTCAATCATAGTCCATAGACCATAGATATCAAATTCCCAGTATTTACAAATTAATGAAAGTAGTAAGTGTGTAGAGACCGTCGCTTTTACTTCGTTTCAGCGCGTGGATGGGAAACATACTTTTACTTCTGTTTGAAGGAAGCGTCCAAGCGTGTATATCACGGTGGTTTGCCATATCGTTCACAGGTGGTACAACTTCACATGATGTTAAAAAATTTAGAGGTGGTGAAGTGTTTTAGCCACCTTGGAATACATACTATTAAGACCCTTACCAGAATCACCGTCCTGCTTCGCATTCCCTTGCAGCGCGGCATTTGCTAGGCTATGTTTCTCCTACTTCTTTATGGTAACAGAACTGGAATGTATGCGCTTACCCAGCTCGCAGTTATCGATA
The DNA here is from genome assembly GCF_905115235.1 of Hermetia illucens. NCBI lineage: Eukaryota > Metazoa > Arthropoda > Insecta > Diptera > Stratiomyidae > Hermetia > Hermetia illucens. The sequence continues at coordinate 100,383,962 of NC_051853.1, read as the reverse complement.
GAATTCCTGCTTCTTATGCTTATCGATGCGCCTCCAAGTTTCTGTTTGCAACTAGCTCTTGTTCTTTTACGACGTGGTGAACCACTTCATTAATCTCAAAGATAAAGGCACTTTTGGCAGCGGCCTAGTATGAACGAGATAACGTTTAAATGACAACTCATAAATCCACTGCCTATGGTGATGTGGCCGTTGTGGTTTAGTCACAACTAAACTGCGATTGTTGTAGACTCTGCGAACAGTGCGCTGCCATTGGTGAGGCAATGAAAGTTACAGAAGTCACAAATCTTTCACTGTTGTTTTTTAGCTACCAGTTCAAAGCCTCCTTATCACTTGCCCAACCGAGGGGTTATTGGGGCCCATGTTAGTATTAATTTTACCACCTTTACGAAGCCTTCCTTTCCTCAAGTTGTTTCCTTCTCCTCTATATTGTAAATCTCTGTTTATGCGTGTTATTGCACAATAGTGACGGCTGGACGTGGATAACACATTTAAGACCTTATCAGAAACCGGTACCAAGCTCATGAAAGTACGGTTTTCGATAGCTGTCAGCATCAGGCACTCTACCGTTCTTCTTACTTCGCTGCGGTCACTTCCAGAATGTCCAGCAAATATTGCTGGAATTTTCGCTTTAGTTGAAAAAAGTGACTTGCTTATGTCGTACTCGTGTTAGCAAGTGAGGTTGAAAATTCAATCTTTACACTGTTTTCCTCTGGTTGCGTTTTAGAATGCCATATAATCTTACAGAAAATTTTCAAGACCAAATAACAAATTTAAACCACTTTTTTGGGATATTTTACCACTGTGCAGCACGTGACATTTTGCACAATCATATGCTATTCTTTTCTCTGGAATATCCATCTTACGTTGAGTACACCGGATATACTCCTTGGTTCACGCTATTGAATGCTTTTTCAAAATCAATAAAGATCTAACTTCCGTCAACTTTTCTAAAGTGATCCGTAAGGTGTTGATGCGGTCAATGCATGAGGATCCGGTATCGAAACCTGCCTGCTCTCTATCGATCTACTTTTCGAGATGTCCGTTGATGCCTTCCTGGATTATTTTATATATTATCTCTGCGACGAGCCCATAATTAAGAAAGCCTATAAACTAAGAATGCCTAACACATCTTTGCATATAATCAAATACCTTCCCAAAATATACAAAAAAGGCAACGAGACCAGAGAGATAATAGCAGCAAAGAATTCACTGACACAAAGTATTACGAAGTGGCTCCAGCTAGAATTCAAAAGATTAGGCCTAAAAATATGGAAACATGCAGTGCGAAAGGGCAAGGAAACCTTCGCCATAAACAACGAGACCCGGGAGACAATGTCACGAAATATTGGTATCCTTCGACATAACAGCCCTGGCCTCAAACGTGCCGATCAAAGGAACTCTATACTTGTTCGAAGAATGGATCATCAACGGCGCAACAACCGGTATTCCGTCTAGGCCTGCCTTAATAAGGTACTCCAGACATCCCGGTTTTACGCCGAGGTCCACCAATTCGATATCCCTAAAAGCTGTCTGGCGTCGCCACTGCTCCATCTCAGGCAGGGTCTGCCTCGTCTTCTTTTTCTACCATAGATATTTCCCTTATAAACTTTCCAGGCTGGATCATCCTCATCCATACGGATTAAGTAACCCGGCCGCAGCAACCTATTGAGCACAATTTTATCCGCACCCTAATGTTCATGGTATCGCTCATAGATTTCGTCGTTATGTAGACTACGGAATCGTTCATCCTCATGCAGGGGGGCAAAAATTCCGGAGGATTCTTCTCTCGAACGTGGCCAAAAATTCGCAATTTTTCTTGCTTAGAACCCAAGCCTCCGAGGAATACGTGAGGACTGCCTAGATCATAGTCTTGTACAGTAAGAGCTTTCACCCTATGGTGAGACGTTTCGAGCGGAACAGTCTTTGTAAGCTGAAATAGGCTCTGTTGGCTGACAACAACCGTGCGTGGATTTCATCATCGTAGCTGTTATCGGTTGTGATTTTCAACCCTAGATAGGAGACTGTCTCAAAGTTGTATTCTCCTATCCTTATTCTTCTTCTTGGCACCATATATTTTACCTTGCCTTCATTGATGTGCAGCTCAAGATTTCGCGCCAATTACCGCCTGCTCGATCTGCATGAAGGCAGTTTGTACGTCTCGGGTGGTTCTTCCCATGATGTCGATATCGTCAGCATATGCCAGTAGTTGGATGGACTTAAACAGAATCGTACCTCTCGCATTTACTTCATTTTTTCGAGGGCCAGGTTAAAGAGGACGAATGATAGGGCATCCCCTTATCATAGAGCATTGTTGATGTCGAATGGTGTTGAGAGTGATCCTGCTGCTTTTATCTGGCCTCGCACATTGGTCAGGGTCAGCCTAGTCAGTCTAACCAATTTCTTTGGGATATCGAATTCTCGCATGGTCGGGTACAGTTCTAACCTCGCTAGGCGGTTTTAAAGTCCATGAAAAAATGGTGCAATTGATGTCCATATTCGAACAGTTTTTCCACCGCTGGCTGCATGCTTCTTTGCCAGTCGTCCGGCATTGATTCGCTGTCCCACACCTTGAGCACAACTTGATGAATCACTTGGTGTAATTGGTTGTCTCCATATTTAACCAATTCGGCTGTAATTCCAACGGGTCCTGGCGACTTATGATTTTTAAGCCAATGCATTGTGCGGACTGTTTCTTCCACACTTGGTGGTGGCAGTATTTGTCAGTCGTCTTCAGTAGACGAGGCTCCCAACTCGTCGATGTTCTGGTTGTTCAGTAGTTCATCAAGGCGCTCAACCCATCGCCCCAATATGCCCATTCTGTCGGAAATCAGATTTCCCTCTTTGTCTCGCAAGATGAGCATCGAGATGTATAAGGCTTCATCTTGTTGACATGTTAGTAAAATTTCCGTGCCTGGTGCATTGGCTCCCTGTACTTTTCGAGTTCACAGACCGGTTAGTTTTTCCGCGCTTCCTTGCTCCGTCTGTGAAATGCATCGTCTAACCAACTGTTCCGACTCCGACTTTTCTTCCGGCTGGGGCTTAGTATGTTTTTGGTCGTATCAATGATAACGCTCTTTAGGTGATTATGAAGATCGGATATTGACGCTTAATTTCCAGGACATCTGTTAGCTGTGGTTATTGTGGCATCCGTTTGCTCCTAATTTGCCTCTTGTGAATGGCTTCAATATTTTGTCTCACCTGATTGCCATGTCACAGAAAGAGTTGTACATTGCCTTACAGAGGTTTACTGGAGCTATATTTTTTGGACCTTGGTGGCGCATGCGCATGGTTTTTATACCAAAAGCGAGCAGATGCGGCCAAGAGTCCGAGAAGGACTTCCGACCAGTGAGCCTCACGTCCTTCGTATTAAAAACCTTAGGATGTGTTCTAGACATCCAATTAAGGACGCTTATAGAGAAAACGACTTTCTTCAGGGTGCAACCTATCTATCTTAAAGGCGCATTCATAGAAACTGCTCTTCACGAGGAAATCAGTATGATTGAGCGGTCGCTATACATCAAGCAATATACGTTAGTGCGAAAACCAAGGGATATCTTACGTTAACAATGCCTCGCATAGGTATTGCGCTCATGGCTACAATTTTTGACTATCGAAAACGGACTAATAATGGTTGCTTGAATGTGTGCAAGCTCATCGACGACGGTAGCGGAGCGGTAAACGGTAATTCCAAAGATGTATACTAAATATTCTGGAAATAAGCGACGTAAGATGGTGGACTCTGGAAAGTACCCATCTCCTTCTTGCAGCAATGAACTTTGCACCCTTAAAAGCCAAGCGGTTATAGACGCAAATCCGGCGGGAGCCAATTTCTGACAGACTTCTAACTCCACGGGCAATCACACGCAGTTCAAAGGAGTCCTGATCATGATAGTTGATAACACCTTGCTCGGCCATGTGACGAAGAAACACTGTCTGCAACTGCCACTCCGCCATTGGTGTCACATTTTTCAAGCACAGAGCCTGCCATAAAGTTAGTTTGGTTTGAACTGGTCGACGCCGTATGTAGTAGGTTTAATAGTAGTCTCTTGGATGTGCGTAACAACAGAAGCGCTGACATCGGTCCCGAGAGAGGTTACCATCTGATTGTCGCTTACGTTCGCTTCCTTGTTTTGACTGCCAATTCTCGCTGGTTTAGGGAGCTGCGACCTCACAAGTTCAATATCGAAAATTCTACAGTGGAGGAGCCACCTTTTAGGTCGAACGGCAAATATATTGAGTAACCCGCATGAGAATATCGAAGAGTACTGGGCTGTCATCAAAAATTTTTTTTTTCTCTGGTGAAGAGAACACGATATGAGTCCGACAGTCGGAAAAGTACCCGAGTGCTGCCTGTCGTTGCAAAAATAATAGCTAAAATAATCCTGGGACGCATCAAAGAACATCGCGAAAACTTGATCGACGGAGAAGAGGCTGGTCCCCGCTCAAGATACTCCTGCACTGACCGTTGATGTGGTCAGTACTGATTATTTTGGAACAGTGAATGGAATTTAGATCTTCGCTGTATCCGCTATTCATCGATCTCGAAAAGGCAAAATTTCAGGACCAAAGGGAAGTCCGTTAGGAATGCATGCTGTCACTGATATTATGTTTTCTTGTTATTGTTGACGTTGTTTATGCTGCCTTGTTCGGCCGACGTGAAGGAATTCATTGGACTCATATTTGATTACTCTCTCGCCGAGTCATAGACTTTGGCTCTGGATTTGGAAAGAGAGGTCAGTAGAATTGGACTGCAGATAAATATCAACAAAAATAAGGTTCTCAGTCTGATAGGTCATCGTACTCTTTCTATCTGCCTAAATAGGTAGAGCATCAAAGACGTTGGTCAATTTCTTTATCTAGGGAGCGTGGTTTCTGCCGACGGCGATACCGAACTGGATGTTGCCCATCGCATTAACAGCGCTTGAACCGCTTTCGCTTCCCTCGCGAAATGCAATTATCTCAACATCAAAATAGAGCTGAAACTGTTTTGTGCTAGTGTTCTTTCTGGGTTGCTATATGGGAGTAGCACACGCAAAGTGAACTTCACTATAACTCAAAAGCTCCAAGCCTTCATCCACAAATACGCCGTATCATCGGAGTATGCTAGGCTGACACTACCTCAAGTGAACAACTTGGTTGGCTCACAGACCTGGCGCTCGTATGCACTGTTTTTGCAAGCCGAAATTGGTAGTGAATAGGTCACACAATAAGGACAGGCGACAATTGCATTGCTGTATATGCCATGCAGCGAAATCGACTCTTCCAAGGTAGCGGACGGGTGGGTCGTCCCAAGGGAGGGAAGGAGTGCGAGCGTCTTCAAAAGTCGGAGGACTAAAGGGCGTTTAATTATTTTTAACGGACCACGCCACACGCAAGCCGAGTTTCAGGAGGAATTTTCCTGTTGGACTTTTTAACTAGTATAGATTGAAGGAGCAACGATGTGTTGCAAAGTTGTGATACTGTATTCTTGCCGACGATCTCTAATGTATTTCAGCGTAGCGATACTGGAAGCCTGTCGATGGTTGAGGCAACATCTGAGCTCCAAGGACAACATAGCCATTCTGACCGACAGCCCGACTGCCATTATGGTTACTGTACTCAGTGGCGACATCATCCAGACTGGTGGGCAGTGAAGAGGTACGGTAATGAAATCCAGAAATGCAATGTAAAGAGGGCGATGCTTCTCACGGTGTTTCTCCATGAGTAACCGCGCAGCGTGTATTGCGTCAGCAGTTCCGCAGTTTTTGACAAATCCGGCTTGATTCACGGTTGTTTCATCGGTTTCGTGAATAAGGTTATCAAGAATGCGTTCAAAAATAAAGTTTGGTTTTACAAAAAGCCTTTAAAATGACGTTCATTCCATAATGTCGGCCATGAGGCAGAACAATTTAGCAGGATCGCATATTTTTTCGCTAGTGTTAATAAGATTAGCATATTACAAAAGATTGACAAGCTGTAAGCCTGGTTGAATCACCGTTAGGTTGCGGTTGCGTCAGAAAATTCGATCCTGCTATCAAATTAATAATTTTGCTTTCGATAAATGCAATGTTTACAGTATTTTCGGAGGACGCCTCATGAGCCAGTTAAAAGTACCTTTGCTAATGAACTACGGACTATTTTCTAAGCCTGTTTCTCTTATGTCCAATATCCTAATACCCAGCGCAAGAAAAACTAGAACAGGTGACAATGTTCGTATAAAAGCGTATAAAAGTCCTAAATTATATGATTGAGAGAAAAGAAAGCACTTGATTGCAGCTCCTCACGCCCATTCACATAAGTAGGTATATAGTTAAGATTCATCATAGGCAACGTAATTTTGTTTCTTTTCAGAATCAACATGTCTATCAACCGCAATAATTTCGATGTATCCGATTTTATCAATGTTGACTTTTTCCATAAAGCTCTTACAAATGGTTTAGAATGCGGGGATATTGAAATTAAGGAAGTCGTATTTACTGGAGGCACCAAACCAGGGCAAAACTATTGCAGTCAAATACACCGCGCTACCGTAACATTCAGAAAGGATGATCAGAAAGCAGAGACGATCCATTTAATCGTAAAATATTTACCAACCAGTCAATCGGAGTTTTTTAAACAATTGAAAATCTTTGATCGGGAAAATGAAATGTACACGCTCGTACTGAATAAAATGAAAAATATCTTAAAAGGAGAAGATATAGCTCCCAGGCAATAACTACTCCATTGCACAAACCTACTTGAATATTCAATTTGTATATTTAATGCAGATATTTCTATTATACCGACGACCCAACTGAAACAATTATTTTTGAAGATGTCACCCCATTAGGGTATAAAATTGGAGATGACCCCACTGGGTTGGATGAAAAACACTGTGAACTAGTCTTCACGAAACTGGCCAGATATCACGCTGCTTCAATGGTACTCGCAGTCAAGGTACGTGAAAGTCAATCTTTTTCATAACTTGGCCTGTGATCAGTCATTCACTGACCTCAGCTCCTTTGAACAAGTTTTCTCTATAACTCAACTTTCTTCATTTATCAGCATCCTGAAATATTGGAGAAATTCAAGGATAGTGTAAAGCTGCCCGAAAAAGGTCCCGATGAACCCAATTTCTTTTTGGATAACTTCAAGTACTTGGCCCAATTGGTTGCATCTTGGCCAGGGTTCGAAGAAACAGCTAAGAAACTGGACCGGTTCATACCGACAATTGATGCAAATTACAACGACTGGAGTGGCCCAGCTAAAAACGAGATTAAAGTTCTCACTCACTGTGACCTTTGGACAAACAATATCCTTTTCAAATATGATGGTGACGCAGTGAAGGATGTGCTTTTTGTAAGTGACATGAACTTTGGAGACTGTTATTTATCTATGGCGTTTTTTAACAGATTGATTTCCAAATTTCGTACTTTTCGAGTCCCGGAATTGATTTAATGCACTTCCTCTATACAAGCCCGCAATTTGATATATTGAACGAAAGGCGCGATCATATGGTTGAAGAGTACTACTATAAAACACTTGCCTCTACTTTAGAAGATTTAGGATATTTGCCTATACCAACTTTTGCGGATATTGTGAAAGAAATGGAAAAACGAGAAGTTGTCGGTTTTATGTGGTCCATGATCCAGTTATTCGTGATTTGTATTGACAAGGATGACTGTGTTGACAAGGGTTTCGACGCTTTAAATGACGCAGAAACCGGGTTGAAGCTACGAAATGCTGGAATGACTTCAGAGCGCTTCACAAAAACTATTAAATATATTTTGAGGCGACTGGAACGCGTAGGTGTATTACAATAAATTTCATATTGTCAATGATTATTTTACAAAGCTTATTTGCGCATTTAATATTTCTTTTTAGGAGGAAAACATTGGTTAGGGAAATGGTGTGTATTGTGATTCTTTGTGATGGTCCTGGATTTCCTCTTGAAGTGGAAAAAGAGGTAATCATTAAAAAGTCGTAGCCTTACGATGGTTCGAAGTCATCCAATCAAATCACTTCTTTCATAACCAGTATCTAAAAAGTCGCATTTTTCGGCAAGGAAAGGTGGATTCAGCTTCATATCATTCATATCCAATCAGTTTGCTTCCCGGCATCTTTATCTAGAGTTTTCTATGGCCATACTATGTTGTGCTTAGAATATAGTATACCGCTTTCAGCAATTTTTACCGCCTAAGGAGTTAGGCTAAAATCCTCTTTATTAGATACTTTATATGCCGAACTAAATACAGTCCAGGGGCGACTCCCTGAAGGTGACATTGCGATAATCATGGGTGATTTAAATGCCAATGTGGGCTTTAAAAGCATCTTGCACGGACATTTAATGAGGGAGCACAGTACTGGGGTGAGGTTTCTGCACGTTCCCTCGCCTCGTCATTGGTTATACACGGTTCGAGCCCCGAGTCTGCCATAAGGTTAGCTAGGTTCCAACTGACCGGCAAAGTACATTTAATCAGATTGACTACATCGCGTTCAATAGTAGATTTAAGAGTTGGCTTCTGAATGTACGTAAGAAGAGAGACGCCCCTACCAAGACCAGTACTTGATGGCCGCTTGACTTTGATTCCGTTTTGTTCCAGCATTTACTTACAAGAAGAGCAGCTTCGATTCATAAACTTAACACCATTTTCTTTCGTGATTCAAGTATCGTTCGGCAGTGGGAAAGCCTGTTTGTTGATTGAGCGACATACATCCTTGTTGGAACTAGGCGCTTCCAAAGGCTCGCTCGATATAAGTATGTCACGTCGGTCTGTGACCTAGCACTATATAAAAAGCGGAACCAGAAAATTCAACCCACGGCGTACTGATTTGTTCGTTCGGATTGTTTCCGGCTGGGTTTCTACCTTAACATGTGTAATATTTAAAATGGAATTCTGGCCGCGCATAAAATTATAGTCGTTAGTCTTATTTCCATCACGTTATGGGTCCAAACTAGCGCCGGAATAGAAAGTTTGGTTACGTTGAAAATGCATGGTTATGAATAAATTCAATCAATTACAACTCAAGTGACTCAAAGTAACGCGGTTTTGCGGAATAAAAAGCAAGGCGGCCCCAACCCCCCTTGTAAAATGGAAGAAATTTCATTTCCAGGAAAATCAAATTGAAAGCAAACCTCGTTCGTGACAAACTATGGGAAGTGATAAATGAGGTACCACCCTCGCTTTGGACGCGAAGTGGTCCAAAAAGAATGAAGCCATGGCGCTCGATGAGTAACCACATGGACAGTATGTAGATGCACTGCTCTTGCGAACAGGCAAATCATTCGAGGATGAAGAGGTCGTGTAGTAGTTATTAGCTGGCAAATCAATGGCGATCGGATCTGACAATTAAAAGCAATACACCTCCAAGGAACTGGCGGAAAGAAAAAAGAGGATTCTGGTTGAATCTCAGAAGTGCATATTGATTGAAGCTGGACCGGACAACTGCCTGTGGACGTAAGCAATGCCGGCAACAGCGTACTTACAAAAGAAGATAATGGGCAGGAGTATATAGAGAACGCCACTTGAATTGCCCATAGGTGGAAAATCAGAACTGTCGCACATTAGAGCTTTTGGCATAAGGTTGCCCCGGTCGTCCTAAAGGAAAAGTGATAAAAGTGGGGCCCACTACAGGATACGGGCTTCTCAATCCAGTAATGGAAGAGGTGTGGGTTAGCAAGTCTATGAAGAAAAGAAAAGTAAGACCTTATCAAGGCGGTGAAAGACCAAGACTCAAAAGAGGAAGCCATAGATCTCAGAACAGACGTCCAATCAAGAGACGAAGAGCTGCGGACACCGTCGACAGTCCCTGGCTCTTCAGGGACACTCAATATACACCATCGCCAAAGCTGCAGCATAAGATAAGATTTTACGATGTGAGAACCAGAAAGATTGGAATGAAATATTAAAGATGGCACTAAGAGAATGTTGAAAATGGCACTAAGAGTAACGATTAGCAGCAGAAGAACAGATGAAATAACTAGATGAATATCAAGTCTGCTAAATGGCAGATCTTCTTCCAGGTAGAAAAGCAATCTCGGGCAAATCAATTTTCAAGAAGAAAACCGGTGGGGATTGCGAGATCTATACAAGGTTGCTGGCAATCACCGGAAACAAAAAGCCAGCAGCTATTCCCGAAGGACTGTGGTTGGACAGTGAAATTCTATTGGTCAAGGGCAGAAAAGGATGAAAGAATGAGCTAGATCCTATTGCACGTTTACGATTCGTTAGCGGCTGGAGATAATCCTGACGTCTCAAGAGCATTGGGCAAAGAGCCGTACAGATACTTACTACTATTAAAAAGAAAGAGTAAGTTAGGGACTACTTGGGGATCCAGAACAAATGAAAATATGACGATTCATTTTTGCTAAACTAAACTGTGAAAATTCTTAAATTATTGAAAAAAACTGTGGAACGGACACAAAATTAATTACCATGTCAATGGAGACGGGCTTCCTCCTACTTCCTGCTGTGAAGTTGGAAAACAACAGGCTGTACAGAAAAGTAATGAGATCACATTTCTAAGTTGTTACAGTAGCGAGGCCAGATATTGCACTTGCAGTTGGTTTGCTATGCCGGCAAGTGGAGGATCCACTTCATTCTGACTGAAACAAAGTCAAGCGGGTGACGTGACACACCTCGTCTATTGGTGCGATTCACTTTCTACGTGGATGCAGATTGGCCGCCTGGAAGTCGACAAACGGATAAATGTTTCTATATGGCAGTGCGGTGATCAGTTTGTAGGAGTAGGAAGCAAACTTCTGTCATCCGTAGAAGTAGAGTACATTGCAGCTTCATTTGAGGGCAGAGAGCTGTTATGGCTAGGACGGCTTTTCAAAGGCTCGAACAGGCCAAAAAGGAAGCCATATTCAAGGACAACCAAGCTTATATAAGACCGACCTCAAGTTCCGCACCAGACAAGAAAAAGCATCTTGTCATATGTTACCCTCAGATGAGGGAACAGCTGGCGAAGAAGATCAACGAAGTTCTATTCAGTCCAGTAGCGTAAATACTAGCTGACATCTTGACGAAGCTGGATCTTTCAAATTGCAGCGAGGAGTACCTGTGCTGAGTACAACAGGGGGTATTTGCGTGCTCTCTGGTGTTACAAAATTCATGCATAAAATTTTCCTGGAGCGCATCATATAACATTTCGGAAATGTTATTGCTAGGGAGCAAGCTAATTTTTGCTCTCGGTTTTCCTGGACTGACCAATTAATACCCTTCGCATCACTCATTGCAAAGTAGTGTGAGCAGTATCGGCCTGATGCTCCGCTTTTCATTGAGGTAGAAAAGGCTTTAGGCAGTGTGAGTAGAGTGTGTACGCTCTACGCAGGAAGGACACATCCCAGAAAGTAATACTTATTATTTATAAGATGAAATCTCGGATTAATTTAAGGTTCAAAGCATACTCCATCAGGGTTGAATTTTGTGAACCTGACATCCTTCACGAAGGAATTCAATAAACGATGTCATCTTTAGTCAAATACCTCGGCCTGTAGAGTCATAGAACTTCAAATAGTAAAATAGTCATACTGAAACAAACACCAATAAAACCAAAGCTCTCGTTCTCACTGATATGTGTATGTGTATGTTTTATTTATATAAAACGGATTGATTAGAAACCGTGATTGCGGTTATGTGCAATGTAGTAGAGATATGAAGAATGAAATCAGGATTCCTCCTGACTAATTTTCAATGAAACCTTTTTTTTCTGAAAATGTCTGAATTATTGTAATTTAATATGGCTTCAGTAGGAAATCTCAGGAACCCATTACTGCTATGATTGGAGCCGTGTGTCAGATTTCCTATGCCTTGTAGCACTGATGAAGGGAAGACATGGTTCCCAAAATATCGGTATTTTCAAAATTAATAAATATTACTAACGAAAGGGCAAGGCAAGTCTTAATTATATCAAACAGAAACACCACAAGATTACGCTTAGATTCCCATTACCTTTCAGCATTCAGCATTTAGCATTTTTATGATAATATGTTCAAAGAATTTTCCGAGCTTCTGTTCCCTGATGAAAATCGCAAGCAAAGGAGCATGAAAAGAAAGAATCATCCAACTTGAATTGGTACAGATCTTTCATGTAGCCTCTCTTAGTAGGGATTTTACGATGTGGTAGTTCGTTTTGCCACGCTGTTGCTGAGTTCTCTCTTCAAATAGGGAGATGCGAAGTCGGCGAACAATTCTACCATTGTTACCACTATCACAAATAATAACCGTGTTCCTTTTCTAGAAGTAGTAAAATAGTCGGTCTGAGAGACCATCCTTATATTCAATGAAGAAATTTCTTCTATAGATGACTTTCACTTGCGCCTTCTATATCGTGCATAAAAGGCATTTTGATGACTTTGCGTTAGCTCTATTTTAGTCAATTTTAAGGTTTTGTGTAAAACGAAACCGGTCTTAGTTTTGACATTTGTTGGAAAGGTAGGGAGTGCGTTGGGTCGAAAGTGATCATTTCTTTAGGCGACCCATTCTCAGAAACTACCCAACCGAAAAATTTGAAAAAATCATGAGGCTGCCACTATATGGTACTTAGGATCGGAAACACCTTTCCATATCGATATCTGTTCAAATAAAGTTAATAATACTATACTATATTACTATATTTTTAGTAATTGTTTGCGAAACCTCTTTTGAGTTCATTCTAGCGCCCCGAAATTTTGCAACAGTGTAGGCTTTGGCATAGAGCATGACCCTACTAAGTTTGGTGGAAACCGCGCTATTAATAACAATGTTATAATAGGTCCAACTTGTCACTTCTTTGCAAATTCAAGACTGAATGTGGATATTCTCACATAATATATGCATATATTACGTGCTATGTACTAATGGGACAAATGCATACTCAAATGTCTTTATAAAAGAAATACGCAAAACCTTTCATACCTGAAGCGTTCAGTTCCCGGTTTCCCGACTTGTTTTATTTTGAGCCTCTCTTAGCTTCAGTTGAAAGCAAATTTAAGACCACAACCACTTCTCCCACTTTCAGAGTAACGATAAAAGTTACTTTGAATTTCCCTATATTTTGCATTGAGCCATTTATATTTGCATGCATAAACATTCATCTTAGTCAAAAACAAACGCTAGAAATGAATTTAGTAATACACAGCATAGTCAAATCTTTAGTAAAAACAAAAAAAGGCAGAATGACGATTTTTTAAATATGTGAACATTTGTTGGTCACTATTAGAAATATTAAACTGAATTTTAAGGTTTCGCGAAGTTTAAAATATGAGTGTGTTTTGTGGATAAATTTGTCAAAAAAAGAAAAACGATCATTTGCAAAATCATCATTATTTAATGATACTGACCTTCATTTGCAAATTAGGGAATTGAAAGTAGAGTAATAAAAGTGTTCAAAAAGATTAAGTAGGAAACATGAAAAATGGGGTACCTGCTGTGAAACCGCGAAAAAGACACGACAATAATGAATTTACTGTACAAAATCCAACTTTGATACAAGAAAACCTGTATTAATACCTCTAATAGGTTTGATACTGTTCTTTTGAGTCGTGCAATGAATTTGAGTACTCTTTGTAGTGTCCGCGACTTTGTGACATGAGTGGAATTTCATTCTCCTTTTCCGGGGTCGATTTGACTAAATAATGCATTCAATAATGTGTAATAGTCCCTTTATCCTCACTTTTTTGCTTTTTACCCCTTCAGCATTCCCAATTATCCTTCCATATTTCATAATTCCCCATCCTGTCCTTCATTTAAATACAATATTTCAAATAATTAATTTTACATATTTGTTCAACAATCCAACAATAGGTCTCTTTCCCTTAAATTCCGAACTAAGGGGGCCAAGCGTTCGTTGACTCTCATAAACTTGCCATACAGCACATTGTAGGGTCCAGGTAGATTATTCACAGGTTGGAGCTTTGGGGACGACTAACATTTCCGTGAAGTCGAAAACTGTTAAGGAGGTAGATGAAGTCATCCACATCTGGCATTCACTGCATCATTCATTCCTGATCACCTCTAACTCAACGCCTGTGTCGGTCGGCATTACTGCCTGAACGACTAACGATAGATTGCACCGAACACATGAGGTAATTCAAAAATTTTGATTGTCCTTTGTTTCTTGGCTTTCTGATTAATCTGACTGCACTCAACACGCGGCATTTTCGTAATCCCCTTGCTCTTCTTAATGGCAAGCGAAGACGTGCAAAATACGTAACAGTTACTCACTCCAACAGAAAATAACAGAAAGACGAGGTTTCTCCTCTTTAACATATCTTCGAAAATAGCGCCAAACAAGTTCACCTACTGCGACCGTATCATTCCACATAGTAATTATAGAAATTTTTGGATAATACTTACGTTATATAAGTCAACTTATGGTATTTGCTTTTATTGTGCATAGATTTTCAAAAGGAGCCTTGGATTTTTTTATAAACAAAGTTTTGACTGGGTTTTGCTATTTTATCAGATTAGATTCAGTCCTGTGTTTTAGTATCGTATACGGGAAATTATTTTAACAAAGAAAAAACAAAAATGTGATCGCGTGGAGCTCCGGGTGAGATATATTATTTTTTTGTTTCTCTATTCATTTATTTCTCCCAGTTGTCACAATCTCGGCAGATGCCGGATTTCACCTAATTTTAGGTTCGGACGATCCTACCTACTTAAAGGATAGAGGGCGCGGCTCACGATGACCTTTGTGGATGGCTTGGATTCGGCACTTGTCTAATCCAAATTCCGTCCGAATATCAAGGCAGAACATGCCTACTATTCGCAACATACTTCTAAAGTGGTCGTCAGTACCAGCATACAACCTGATATCATCTAAGTATATCAAGTGTGTCAACTAGCACTCAGCGCGTTGGCCATACTTTATTGCAAAACCATGCCCTCTAGCATTATTCAGTACCCATGAAAGGGGGTTCAGTGTCATGCAAAACCAAAGGAGGCTCAACGACTCCTCCTGGAGGATGCCTCTCTCTATATAGATAGGCTCTGAAGTATTGGCACTCTCAGATGAAGGCACTGATAAGATGGTTTGCCACCCTTCCATGCCTGTTGTCAAAAACTTTATTAGTTTGGGATCAATGTGATATAGATGTAGGACATTAATCAGCCAGATATGCAGGACGCTATCGAAAGCCTTGGCATAATTCATATAACGCCTGAAGAAGTTTCTTTGGTCTCTAGCTGCATGTCCCACAACTATCTAGTCGATAATGAGTTGCTCTTTGTAGCCCCTTGACCCAACTCGGAAGCCTTTCTGCTCCTCGGACGGAATGTTGTTGCTCCCGAGGTGCGCGTTGGCCCTTTCACTAATAATAGACGTTATGAATTTGTAGAGGGTTGCAAGTAATCGGTCTTGTATCTGCGGGGTCCTGCACCATCTCCTGTTTTGGATGAGGTAGATAATCCCCTCCAGTTCTTCGGGTTACTTATGGTTCCTCGAACTTCGTCTTCGGAAACAGCCGCAAAATTCATGCCAGGCGTAATGGCTATTCTTCTTCGCTCCGCAACTAGTTTTGGGGCCAGGCTCGTTCAGAAAAATCGTTATTATGCAAAAGGAATATCATCAATTAGTATCCGTTCGCTGGCCGTTCGGCAGCTCATACAAAAATCAAATTTCAAGATGTTTTGTGTCACCTCACTGTAACAATTCCACTTTCGCATCGAGCGCAGCATGTAATTTCACCACTTTGGTCGTAGTTTCCCAAATATCTTTCATGAACCTTTACGGTTAATGCTAGGCAGAACAAAGTTTCACGCTGTCTGCTTAGTTATAGTTGGGATCAATTATTAAACAATTTCAATTTAGTTCTAGGTCTATTTTTTCTTTGGTTCAAATAAATCGATACACTGAATTTAGCTAGTTACTAATTTTAATTGAACTTGATTTCATAAAACCACTACACATTAAAAGAATACTTCAATTTGGATAATCGATGAATTTTGTTCAAAAAGAAAACATGCTGAGTGCACTTGCCGGTGGTCAAGACAGGAGAGAGCGGCTCATCTCCATGCGGTCTTTCCCTGTCCCAACCAACGGCACCTTCTCACCGCTAGTCCTCCACACACGAGGCGAGTTCCAAATAGTGGAGAGTTCGCGCGCCTGCTGGGCGACAATGGCATGACGGGTAACTTCGACGGTAATCCGCTCAACATATTCAGCATGCTGGGCGGGTAAACCCCAAAGTCCATCACAATGTTCTTCCGCTTCCGTCACCGCAAACTGTGCCGCCAGGACGCTCAGTTGGGATTCGTTGAGTGATCTGCATTGCGTTGCATTCTGAACTAGGCTAAAGTGACTTTCACCGTACCATCGATACTGACTGCATACGTCAGAAAGTTTCTGCTTTAGTGAATACTTGGTCTATGCAAGGGATCTATTTCCGAAAATTCTATAAACGCTCTTGGGAATTAGCCCGGAACCTCGGCGGAGACTTCAGCTGGACGGTGAAGAAGAGTGCTTCGGTGGGTGTTGCCTGCAGTACGGGGTGGTGTTATGATGCCACCGCCTCTGCCGCCATCAACTCTCGGTCATTAGTTTCCGCAATGACCTCAAGTCGAACATGATGATGGCCATGATAGTTTCGCTGGGAGTGATGAAAGGGTACTGGGTTGCGACTCGCTGCGCAGCCACGTGCGTTAATTGCGAGAAACGCACTACCAATCTTTGGTACAACAAGGGGCAGTGAGGTGTTGTTATTTCGTAGTGGAAACGGATGATGTGGTGGTTTATTTCTTTTGAAGGGGTTGCCACAGATTGTGGCAAAACAGTTACAGCAAGCGGAACTATGCTCTTGATTATCGTGGCGCCTAGATGTCGAACCATCTTACGACTAGCAGTTTCGACGCCGTGCTGTCTATTACGGGAGTACGATCTCACAAAGTCAGACGAATCCTGCCGGTTATTCGAACCGGATCTTAGATTTCTTTTTCTCCTCGTCTAATGGATTTGGATTTTACCTCGAACTGCCAGATGTGGTGATAGCTTCGTCAGTGAGTAATCTGCAATACTGTTGCACTTTTATAACCTACACCTTGGGACGGTGCGGTGGTGGACAACCATTCAGACTCAAGCTATCCATCCCTCTTCCTTTGACAACCGGGCTTTGGACTGGCTACGGCTGAGTTAATGTCATTTACTGTCGGTTTACTGTCTGTCTGTTCGTCTGTCTTTCTGTCTGCCAATAACACGCATATTTCTCGGAGACGGTTATAGCTGGTGACACCAAATTTGATGGAAAGATGGGAACTGTGAATGTTCACGCATACAGTGAGTTAAATGTTTATACGTCAAATTTAAGGAGGTTCCCAGAGCTTGCACGGGGGGGGGGGGAATGGAAATATGCTGGAAAGGTGGGGAGTGCAGCTGGTCGAAAATGAAAAAAAATTACCCGACCGCCGGCAGGCTATAACATACAAGATGATTCTTCCAAGTTTGGTGGAAATCGCAATATTAATAACGAGGTTATAATAGTTCAAAATTGCCATTTTCGTGCAAATTCAAGACCTTGATGGTGAGTATCACGCGAAAGTGAATACTCTCATATAATTAAATGCATATATTTCATGCTATGTTTTTGTATAATACTAGAAATACACAAACATTTCACACCTGAAGCGCCCAGTTTCCAGTTTCACGAATTGTTTTTTTTTTATTGAATTGCATTTTTAATTGAATTGCATGACTCTTTATTACTTTTTGGATGAATAAAAGATTTAACATGAATTTTAACTAATTCTCATTTCAATTTTGGGACTTCCTTCCTCCTTAACCCCGTCAAACTCTTTTTTAAGGAACTTCCTCCAATATCATGGCCTGGGGATGTCAGGCAGGGTGGGAATCTCAAAGGCCGCGCCTCGCACACATCCGAGGCGGGGGAAACATTGGTCAAGGAAATGATCCGTTGTGGATCCTCCTCTTCGGTCGCGGCCCTCGGGTTCGGAGTTTCATTGCTCTACGAGCACGGTCGAGCCATTCTTTTTAATTTTTACTTTCAGCTGGCGTGTTGGTATTTCGATAGGTATATGCAAATGTCTGTGTTTGTGTTTATTTTCTGGAATCCGTGAATTTTCAGTGTATTGAGATGGGAAGGATCGAAGTGCTTAAAGGATCACCCCACATTCCCGAGCCTGGCTAGCATAGAGGCGTGTAAGCATGTTTCGACGGAGCACTTCTATGGAGCTTCAATATTTGTGGTGGGGGGACCTCTACTGACAATTTTTTTTAGGCTTTGAGGATAGCTTTTCCTTCTTGGTCGTCTCCGGCCACTCAGGATGATCGTTTAGCATCTTTTTCGTTCGTCCTTTTAAGTGCCAGTAAAACTCTAATCATATCACAATTACAGCAGAAAGATATATCAGATGACAATGCAGTCCATTGTGGAATTTCCACTGCTCATTCACGGTATCCGGATTAATGAGCTATTCAGCTTTGATTTGTTTACAAAAATGTCAAGCGATGACGGCTTACGGTTTCTTACCAGGGCAGAGGCAAATAATCAGATGCTGCCTCACCTCTGCCCTAGGAGCAGCGTGACCGAAGCGGCTTGCAGATGGTGAGTGTTCCTTTATATAATTCGCAGAACACGACATCACTACGAATTATATTGAGCGGAAATGCGCCTTATTGACCAGAGCTTGGCCAGAGCTGAAAATATTTTTTGAGAATGATGGGGTCCGCACCAAATGGGGACCAACTTCCCTCCCTCTTTTTTTGGGGGGAGCACTCAACATCTGCGAGCCGGTTCGGTCACGCTGCTCCCAGGGTAGAGGTGAGGCAGCTTCTGACGATTTGCCTCTGCCCTGGTAAGAAACCGTAAGCCGTCATCGCTTGACATTTTTGTAAAGTTTGGATGATGAGCCCTAAACGAGGGGTCCGTGAAGCAACTGTTAAGTATATGTAGTACATTTATATGTACGAAGAAACGTTCGGGAAAATAAAAGTGTAGTATTATTGTTTTAAATTAATTGAAATTTGATTCTTCTCGTTCACAAAGGAACGTTCAAGAAAGTGTAATAGTTTGTGTGTCCCGTTACGGAGGAAAGCACGAGTGATACAAAATGTCGAATGATAAATGTGAATTTAAAATACCAGTGTTTGATGGTGAAAATTACAAAACATGGAAAAAACGTATTACGATATTTTTAAAAATGAAAAAATGTCATGAAGTTATTACGAGAGCAAAAACGGCAGGAGATAAAGAACCTTGGGATAGTAATGATTTGAAAGCAATAAACTGTATATACAGTTCTATATCAGATAGATGGAATTTATTAGCGACTACACGACGGAGTCAACGGCATTGCAAATAGTGTGCAGGATTAAGTTGGAAAAATTAAATTTAAAAAATTATAGTAATTGTGCAACCTTTTTTGGTGATTTTGAAAAATATGTAAATGAATTGGGTGCCTCTGTAACAGAAAAAGAAAAGTTGAGTTATGTTTTGAATACGTTGCCAGAGTCATATAGTTATATTGGTGACTTAATCGATACTTTGAAAGAGGAAGATCAGACCGCGGACTATTAAAAATTTTAAATATTTGCTATACGGTTTCGATCGCAGGGCAGAGGCAATCTCATCAGACGCTGCCTCAGCGCCTCTACCCTGTGACCGAAAGCGGCAACAGGTGGCAATTGGCTCGTTTATATGCAATTCAAAACCCGCCAAGGGTATGAATTACAACGACCGAAATCGCATTTGTTTGAACCTACAACTGGTTAGAGCTAATAAAAATAAATTTTGTTTTGGGATGAGCTTGTCCTTAGCCCACCATCTACTTGATGGCGGGCTGCACATATGATGAGCGCGTCTGATGAGATCGCCTCTGCCCTGCGATCGAAACCGTATAGCAAATATTTAAAATTTTTAAAAGTACTGGGCGCTCGCCCACGAAAGAGCAGTCCGCGCACTGAATAGAAGAAGTAAGTTGCTTCTCAAATATGTGCAGCCCGCCATCAAGTAGATCGTGGGCTAAGGACAAGCTCATCCCAAAACAAAATTTATTTTTCCGCAGACTCTGTTAAAAATAAAATCCAGTTAGCTGAGATGAAAAGTCAAAAGGAAGCAAATTTTAAAAAAGGGTCAAATGCATTTATGTCAAAAGGTAGAACCTGCTACAAATGTGGAAAAGAAGGGCGTATACAACATGATTGCAAAGATGGCGGTCAAAGACAAGGCAGAAATTATTCATGGCGATCGGCACGAGGAAACTGTCAACAAGGCCGACCAAGTAGCAGTAGAGGCAACTATGTTTGTGGACGTGGCCGAAATCAGCGGGGTACGAGTGCGCATCAAGCTGAGCAACACAGGCAGCAGAATGAAGACAACTGTGCGTGGATAACTCGAGTACATTGTAATTCAACGTACAATAATAAGTCTGATAATAATGGTTGTAATGAAATTAAATGGATTTTAGACAGCGGTTGTACCGATCATATTACAAATAACGATCAATATTTTGAAAATTTTAAAATTTTGGAAAAACCTGTTAACGTTTATTTAGGAGGCGTGTTAAGTACAGGGTGCGGCAGCAAAACTTCCTTTTTTAAAATGCGCGCCACTCAGTTGATGTCATAGCGGAGCGCTAGTGGTCTCGTTCAAGAGGGGATGCTGTAAAGTTTTGTCCCGACACGGTTCAGTAGCCATCATGCGTTGGAATAGTGAGGACCGTGCCTTTGCCGTTGAGGTTTACTTTTCAACTTTTCAACTTTTCGGTTATTGCAACACAGCGTGCATTTCTGAATCGCTTTAATTTAGCCCCGTTGGCTCCCGTCCCAGACCGCAAATCAATTGTTGCATGGGTCACTATATTCAGACAAACTGCAAGTGCGACAATAGGAAGAACTGGAGTCCCTCGGCCCCTTAGATCACCTGAGAACATTGAAGCAGTGAGAGCGTCAATGTTGCGATCGCCACGGCGTCCTGTGCGCAAACACGCATCTGCCCTTGCACTATCCGATCGTTCTGTGAGAAGAATTCTTCGTGATGATCTTCATTTTCATCCCTATAAGATGGCGATAGTGCAGGAACTTTCAGAACGTGACTTCAATTCTCGGATGAACGCGTGTGACCTTCTTCTTGATGTCGTTCCCGAGGGTGCTATTGTTTTTTTTAGCGATGAAGCTCATTTTCATCTGTGTGGGTTGGTTAACAAACAAAGTATGCGCTACTGGGCTGCCACCAAGTCTCGAGAATTGCATCAAAAGCCTTTGCATTCACCCAAAGTCACAGTGGGGTGTGCAATTTCCTCAGCTGGAATTATTGGTCCCTGGTTTTTTGAGGAAAATGAGGTTACAGTGATAGTGAATTCGCACCGGTATGTAAACATGCTACAGAATTTTTTTTCCCACGGCTAGAAAATTTGGATTTGGGGGACACTTGGTTCCAACAAGACGGCGCAACAGCACACACTCCAAGAGCATCGATGGCTGTTTTGAGGGAACACTTTCCAGAGCGCCTTATCTCAATTAGAGGCGATTTGGAATGGCCGGCACGCTCTCCCGATCTGTCCCCTTGTGATTTTTTTCTATGGGGTTTTTTGAAATACCGTGTTTATGTGAACCGTCCAAGAACCCTACAAGATTTGAAGACCAACATCTAAGAAGAAATTGCCAACATAACACCTGCTATGCTAACAAGAGTCATGACAAACGCCAGAAATCGGTTTACGCAATGTATGGAGAATGGGGGACGTCACCTAACAGATTTGATCTTCAAAACAATGTAAATAAAAACTTTAGACATGTGCCTACATTATAAAAAATAAATAAATATTTTCCGATGCATACAATAGTTTTTATTGAGTTTTGAAAAAAGGAAGTTATGCTGCCGCACCCTGTATATGTAGTACATTTGTATGTATAGTAGTTCTACATGCATACACTAGATGTCTCACTTTTCTTAACAGCAACAAAAGAGGGAGCAAGTTGCTCCCCATTTAGTCCGGTATAGCATTAAGTTGATGCGGACTTAGGACCCCAGAATTCTCAAAAAATGATTTGTTTAGTGTTTTGAGTTTTCATTTCAGTGGAAATTGAGATACGCTAAAGTGAAGGCATGACATGTATGATTGCTGTACCACTGTGCCCATTTCTCTCTATGTATCTATTTTTGAATGAGGTGAATGAGTTTTAAAGGTTCAACCCATTGCCAGAATTTAGATTTTAAGAGAGTTTATTTTGGCCAATAATCTATTAAGTTGAATAAAATATTTTTTTTCTATTACCCTTAACTTTAGTCTAAATTTTAGATAAAAAATTCCCGTAACCCGATACACTTGGCTAATAATTTACAATACGTTTCTTGACGCCCAGCAAAATATTGTGATGCCAGCTAGTATCACAAATTAGTTAAAGGCAGTGAACTACCCTTATTGTTTCCATTTAAATTATGACTCCGTGGACTACAACGTCTTGTGTTCTGGATAATAGAATTCGTTGTTATTCAATAAATACGCATTTGACATGTGTCAACACAGTAGTACTACGTGATATTTCTTTTTTATTATCTTCCAGACTTTAGGCTTCTATGCAGCCACCTATAAATAAGCGTGTTAACGACTCGAGGCCCACGAGGCACAGAAATACAAGAGCAGGAAACCACGCATTCTACGATTTCAATGGGGTTTCACTTTTCGTTTGCACCTTTACGATTTGTTTATTAGACAAACGATCGGTAAAGTACCTTTTGCGTACATTTCATAAATAAATTTAATACGTAAAGTGTTTGTTGAATTGCTGACTTTTTATTGGTTTCTTATTTATGGCAAAGTTGCAGGCGAGGTGAACGGACAGCGCAAGTCGTTTCGAGAAATGTTAACATGATATTTCAGATTTCAAAGCTGGTCGCTGAGTTATTGGGTAATATCGGTCGTTAGTTTTCCAGCCACCATAAAACATCAGGAAACTTCTACATTACAGACATTGAGCTTGTTCGGTTGTGGATAGTTGACCACGCAATTTGCTCGACAGCAATAAATCTTATTTTCAATCAATTGCAACAAAGACTTAATTCGAAATAATTTCTTCTGGTGGAGTGCCATAAACATGGGCAGAGTTCGACAGTGCCCGGAAACTGAACTATTCGCGTTGGCATCTGAGCCATGATAATATGGACAATAAAATAGCCAGCAAGATTTATTATGTGTACAGGCTCTTGGAAGCTGGGCTAAAATCCAATTATTAAGCGGCTTATCAACGCTTTTTCTAGTTTTGAAATGAAAAAATACATACATTTTCCCATTGATTTATTCGCAAGTTTAGAGGAATACAATGTATCACAAGGACGAGTATGAATGGTGCTAGAAGCTCGACAGGGTTTGAACCCATTCATGCTTGCTCCTCGTCAAACCTAGCATTTGGTTTTACTGACACATTAACTTTGATGAACTCCTCTCTTCAGTCGCTATCAGTATCCCTGTTTGAAATATATGGAACTGCGTATGTCCTCGCATCCTCATCCATAAAGATTTTTCATTAAAGTACTGTGTCTGAGAATAAAAACGAACAGTCCATTGTAGGAATTGTCTCCACGGCGTGCATGAGTCAAGAACCCAAATGCATATTCATGATCTCCATGCAATGGCAGTTTTATGTACACCGGAATAAGTTCCTAGTTCTATCGTCCTTCACGATAGTGGAAAGCCTTGCTTCGAGGGAAAGTCATTCGTAGTTTGGTTCTGTAGCCATATTTACCCGTTCCCGGGCAGTGTTCATCGCTCGGCAGTTAATGCTAATATTGATCCTTTGACTGGACAAATATACCGACCAAATAGCAAACAGCACACAGACATTCAACAAGCCTAGCGTTATGCAAACACTGAAACAAAGTGAAGTGGAACCGTTTTTATTTTCTCGTTAGTCCTTCGCCAAGAGGATGTCCGCTATGAGTTATCCCGTTCGAGAGTTCGAGTCTCAGTAGCAGCGAGGATTCCTCGTAGAGGCAATCGTTCCGGTCTCCAAGTTTGCTTTATAGGCCAATACAAACTATACTCCAGTGAGCATAAGAATGGAAAATTAATGTCGCCCTTAGTGCGTTATGTGTTGCCTTTTATATGGAAAGGATCTCAGGGTACCTTCCATCAGATTTACTGACCAACCGAGAAGTGATTTTTGAAAGAAAGGCTTGCTGGGGATATTCAATATGCAAAGTATATCGAATTCAATTAATTCATGAAGCAATCGATCAGATTTTTGGATGTAAAAATGGTAAATCAAAGCGGCCTAGTTTCACAAACCAAATAATACAGTCAGTACCACCGTTTTGTTGACTTATTGAATACCAGTAATTCAAAAGAGAATTCCAATATTTAATAACCTAAAAGATAAGTCAAACAAATAGATGCAAGTTTCATATTCGAAGGGTAGCAGGAAGGACTTTTTGTTTGTGTTGATTAATTTTCTTTGCATAAGGTAATGGAAGATTTTGTGTTTGGCCACCTTGAAGAACTGACTTCTCCCTATAATTGGCTCGGTAATATTCAGGTGCTAGTTCTACCGTTTCCAATAACACACCCACCATATCGTACGAGTATTATAGTACATACAAGTACATGAAATCTTTTCTCCGAATTGATTAATATTATATTATTTAAGTATAATTTCACGGTATTTCAAGCGATTAAATTATTTGAAATAATTAAGGCTTGCATTTTAATGTTTTGGGTAAAACAACACCTTATTAAAATCGGTTCACTATCTGTCCGTCCATCTGTCTGTCTGTGCGTCACACGCCTTTTTCTCGGAGACGGTAATCGATTGACACCAAATTCGGTGGGAACTGTGAACACGCACGCATAAAGTTAGTTACATCCTTTTATGTCGAATTTAAGGGTGGTCCCCATACATGTAAAAGCGGGGTGTAAATTTCTTTTTCATCAAATATAGTCATGTAGGGTATCAAATGAAAGGTCTCGATTCGTACTTTCCGAAGCCTATCTTAGTTTTGATATTTGTTTAGAGATGGGGAGTACGAGGGGTCGAAAATGATTATTTCCTTAGCGGACCCATTCTCAGAAACTATCCGATCAAAAAATTTGGAAAAAAACAACAGGCTCCCACTATATGATGCCTAGGTTCCGAAATACCTTCCATACCGACATCCTTTCAAATAAAGTTAATAATAGTATATTAATATAATGTTTAGTAATTGGCTGCAAAGCTCCCCTTAAGTTCACCCGAGCACCGCGAAATTTTGTAGTAATATAGGTTATAACACAAAGCATGACGCTACCAAGTTTGATGGAAACCGCACTATTGTCTACGTGCGTGTTTGAGGTGGAGGAAAGGCAGAGCCTCTGGGCACTCAGACTTTAGTGGTCCATTGTACTCGATTCCCCCGTCTAACGGAATATCCCGGATTCCTTTATGCATCACAGGATTTCCGTTAGTGTATATGATGCTACTCGCTGCAGTTGGAGCACATCAGCATCAAAAATCTGATGTCTGATGCCTCCATAGGCGGACACTCACATATAATATGTATCGTGGATTCCGCCTCCTCATTACAGGATGGATAGTTATCATCTTGATTAATTCCTATTCTGAACATATGCCCAGTTAGTGAGTTATGGCCAGTCAGAATGCAGACAATACTTCTGCAAGTCTTCCTGCTTGTCGGCAGGATAAACTTTGCAGTATGTTTGTTTGGTTCTGACAAGAAAAATTTGGTCTGTCTAGCAGCGTTAAGGATTTGCCACCAGTCATTATGGGAAGCTTGTTCCCAGTTTTTGATAACAGCATCAGTCAATGCTACCGACACCCCAATTGCTGATTCCGGTTCGGACATAGGGAAAGTTGAAGGTATCCGAGATTTCATTTTCCTCAACACCACAATGATCATGTACCCAAAGTAAATCTATCCTATTGAATCTAGAAAAAGAAATCAATCGGTTTCTACATTCCTGAATAATTTTTGAAACGATCAAACTACTACTCAGTGCTCACAATGCTGCTTGACTATCGTTACTGATTGCAATACACCTGCCTTTCAACCGCTCGTCAATCATCCCGGCTGCTGGCCTCAGGATCACATACGCTTCAGCCAGAAAGAGCCCACAAAGGAAAAGTCCACTTCTCGTTTTTATTCGAGGGGTAGACTCCTGCTCCAAAACAGTTTTATGTTTTCGAACCACTGGTGTGGAAGACGTCAGTATATCTTGAATGGCATTCTTCTGGATCATCCCAGTTTTCTCTTCGTTTCAAGATAACATCATATCTTCTACCAAATAGATGCGTGCGGAACCAAAAATCAGAAGGCATTGCGAACGCTAGATTCAGTTCTCCCAATGACTCTTCTAATGCTTTGTGCCCCATACGTCCATTGTTTTCCCATATATCTAGTTAGTCTATAAGCTACTCTCATTGCAGTGCTCTTATTAAACAAATTCAAGGGCTGCAAGTTGCATTCATTGCTGCGCCGGATACTGTGCTCATGGGAAAACTCTTTTGTTTCACCTTAACCCTCCACACTACCGATGCATAAGCGAAAATCGACCTAATGATAGCAACATATACCCACAGCAAAGGTCCGCTTATACAGCACATAAGCTGTGACAACTCGCTTCATCTTTATCTCTACATGTTTGTTCTAAAGAAACTTTTTGTCTAGAATAACTCCCAGATATTTCGCTTCTTCGGAGAACTGAAGGGTTGTACCCCTCATCTCTGGAAATCAAAGACCATTCACTTTCCTCTTTTCTGCAAATAATACCATTGTAGTTTTATTTGGATTTACTGAAAGTCCATGCCTGAGACACCAACTGTCTATCAAATCAACCGCGCGTTGTGTATTTCTACATATCATTCCGTGATCTCGACCAACAGCCAGCATAGCCACGTCATCCGCATAAGCTTGAACGTAAATTGGCAGATTTTGCAGTTCACATAGTATAGGTTGATCAGCATACTCTACAGGAATGGCGATAGCCTTGAGGGCAGCCCTTCATCGCTTCCGTTGTTAGGTAGCGATCAACACCCACTTCAGTACACAGCAATCTCTGCGTTAACTTCGTGTAGATCCACTTTATTAAACTTTCGTCAAAACCATGTTCTCTGTCGGCATCACAGAGCTTTTGGAAGGACGCCTAGTTAAAAGTACCTTCAAAGTCCAGGAACACCCGATCGCGTACTCACCCTTCAGAGTTTCGTCCTCTATTTTTGAAAGCAAAAGATGAAAAGCAGACTCACAGGAATTTCCACGATGATAAGCATGTTGGTTTTCATTTAGTGGCAGCAACCTTATCGCCTTCTCGCGAATGTAACGCTCAACCAGTTCCACCAAACATTTCAGCGAAAATGATGTTAACCTTATTTGCGCGAAGTTCTCTGGATTTGAATAGTCATATTTCCCAGGCTTTGGTATGAAGACTGCCTTCACCTTCTGCCAAGAGGAAAGCACATAGCCTAGAGCACGCCATCCTCGAAAAATATTTCTTAGAGGTTGCTCTAAGTGCTCTATACCCTCTTTTAGCATTGCTAGGCAGATGCCATCCATTCCAGGTGCTTTGAAGTGTTCAAGTGATAGAATAGCCGCCCTAGCGTTTTCATTGGTAACAACCGCTCTTGCAGTGTCCCCATTCCCCTTACAACAGCTTCGTGTTAAAGGGTTTGCGGAAACCGCCAATTCACTTCTTCCCACTTCTGAGACCTGTTCTCCCAGGTGGTGTACTTTCAAGAGAGTCTTTCAGATTCAAATCTGCATCTCGTGAAGCTACCATGCGATTTCTAAGAGAGTTCAACCTGATCTACTCATCCTTATTAAGGACACTGCACAGCCTGGAAGTCTCCCTTTCACCTTCCAATTTCTCTTAGTATGTTCTAAAAGAGTCTCGTTTCGAACGTCTTACGAGCCTCTTATATTCACGCTGTGAGTTCCGGAAGTTTAGCCAGTCTTCATTTTTATTGCTTTTGCAAACATGATTTAGAAGTCATTTGGTTGATTTCCTGAGTCTCTGCAGTTCCACCATGGAACCGTGTTACTAGGTTGGCCTCGGGAAGTAGGACAAACGTCTTCAAAAGTATGCGATTCAGAATTTTCAATTGATCTTCTATGGCCATAGGAGTCCTTAGTCGGCTAGGGAGCTCAACTTTGTCGCTAAGAAGTTCATTGGACTTCGTTCAGTTCATTTGTCTAGGATTTCGTCTTCGTATTAGAGGCTGTTTGCCTGCAATAGTTAGATTAACTTATAAGTGACGGTGATCTGAGAGTGAGACTTCATCAAACACTCGCCAGTTTCTAATCCACTCTTACAACTTTGAAGTGCAGATTGTTAGGTCAATTACTTCTTCTTCTTGGCCCCCAAACGTAAGGTGCGACCGTACGTGGCTATCAGCCCATCTGAAGTGGCAAAATCAAAGAGCTTCTCTCCTCTAGGGCTGCATTTGCAACAAATATATAGAGTGTTCGATTTCAGAACCTATTAAAAGTTTAAGGCCACTTCAGCATAGACTATCAGATCCCTTACCCCTTATCTTGCTTTGGCGGAGTGCACAAAGAACCATAGGGTAAGCAAGCAGAGGGAACTGTGGTGTTTCTCCTGTTACCATTAACCCAGTATTTATTGTAAGTTGTAGGGTCAAAAATCACAACCGATAACAGCTACGATGATGAAATCCATGCACGGTTGCTAGCAGCCAACAGAGCCTATTTCAGCTTACAAAAACTGTTCCGCTAGAAACGTCTCACCATAGAGTCAAAGCTCTTACTGTACAAGACAATGATCTTACCAGTCCTGATGTATGCCCCGGAGTCTTGGGGTCTTAGCAAGAAAAATTGCAAACTCCTGTCTGCGTTCAAGAGAAGAATCCTCCTTTTTGGCCCCTACATGAGGATGGACGATTCCGTAGCCTACGTAACGACGAAATCTATGAACGATACCATGACCGTCCGGTTGTGGATAAAATCCGGCTCAATAGATTACGGTGGGCGGGTCACTTAATCCGTATGGATGAGGATGATCCAGCCCGGAAAGTCTATAAGAGCAATATCGATGGTAGAAAAAGAAGACGAGGCAGACCCTGCCTGAGATGGAGCGATGGCATAGGTGAGGACGCCAGACAGCTTTTCGGGATATCGGATTGGCGGACCTCGGCGCAAAACCGGGATGTCTTGAGGTCCATATTAAGGCTGGCCTAGACCGGATACCGGTTGCTGCGCCGTTGAATCACTCGGTGTAATTGGTCGCCTCCATATTTAGCTAATTCGAATGTAATTCCATCAGCTCCTTGGCGACTAACGATTTTTAAGCCAATGAATTGCACAAACTGTTCCTCCTATGCTTGGTGGTGGCAGTACGGTTCAGTTCTGGTTGTTCAGTAGTTCATCAAAATACTCAACCCATCGCTCCAATATGTCAAAAGGGATTGTAGGTGGTGTCGTAGTTCGAGCTCGGAGCACCATGCCAACGAGTTTGTGGACCAAGTCTATATTGGCCACCTACATGTTCTGACATTCATCAAGGCTGAGAGGTGGCGACGTTCAATCAGCACGTGGTCAATCTGGTCAAAAGTGGTCCGTCTGGAGAGGCTCAGGTATGTTTGTGGACCGCTTTCCGCGCAAACCAGGTACTTCTAACTACTTCCAGCACCCATTTAGTGCGATACTGCTAATTGAATAATCCGCACTTCGTTATCACTGGTATCCCTATGTAAACAATGGGAGCCGACATATCGACGTATCACACTTCGGACAGGCTTCGAGGGTCCGCTCAACTGCCTCGTAGTAAGTATCCTTCCCCAATACTGCAGTCTCCTCTGTAGGGGCGTGAACGTTTATGAGGCTTATATTTCTAAACTTGCCTCGCAAGCGCAGAGTGCATAGCCGTTCCCTTATGTTTTCAAAACCGATAACAACAGGTTTAATTTTTTGGCTGACTAAGAAACCTACTCTGAGCACATGGTTTATTGAATGGCCGCTATAATATATGGTGTAGCGGCTCTTCTCCAGGAAAGCGGTTGGAAACCTATATTGGAACAGGGTATCGGCTAGCTGCTCCACAGCATTCGCTCTGTACAGGGAGCGCACATTCCATGAGAAAATGCGGAAATCTTTAATCCGTTGTCGTTGCGG
The DNA here is from genome assembly GCF_905115235.1 of Hermetia illucens. Classification (NCBI taxonomy): domain Eukaryota; kingdom Metazoa; phylum Arthropoda; class Insecta; order Diptera; family Stratiomyidae; genus Hermetia; species Hermetia illucens. The sequence goes on along the minus strand of NC_051853.1, from coordinate 100,353,949 downwards.
GTTCGTCGCTGTAAAATCCGTCCTGTCCGAGGCTCCTTTCGTGGCTTCGTAACATCGGTTTTCCTTGTAGGGTTGCCTACCACCATTGATTCTGCGGGCTTTCGGGAGTACTTAATAGCCAACTCTGCCTGCTTCATATGTTCCCTAAATCTAGTGGTTGCCTGTCTTTTTGTTTGTCCGATATACACCCTCGGACAATCTGAGCAGCGGTTTGATATATACCGTCCATCTCCTCTACCGTTTTTCGACTTGGCCCTATCAGTTGCATGTCGAACCTTTTTAACGTGCGTTTTATATACTTCGGCAGATTTGAGAAGGTGACGTTTGATCTTTTTAATGTAGTAAAAATTGATTATTGGCTGTACAGTGTAGTAAATACAATCACATTAACTTTGTCTGCAAGGATGAAATCCGCGAACGGTTTTTGGCAGCCAACAGAGTCTATTTCAACTTCCGCTCAAAGCGTCTCACCATGTAATGCGCGGAGACATAGGTTCTTAGCAAGCAATATCTAGTATATCTAGTATATCGGCTTCTTCTGCAGTTCTCTTTCCAAATATCAACCTAGCCCATTTCAGTCCGGCACTCCCGACCTTCAACAAATCACACTACCATTCCTACCTAGACCACTTCCTGATCAGCAGTAACCTGACGGTCATTCCCAACCCGAACACCTTCCCCTTCCTCGAAACGGTCCCCGGCATCAGCGATCACGATGCCGTAATCCTAAAAATAAGACTTCCGGACAGAGTCGTTCGGTCCACCCCACCCTCAGTTCCTGACTTCCAGCGTGCAAACTGGAAACACATCAACCTTGCCCTCAAGTCCAAACTTCAACCTCTACTACTCCCATCCAACTGTACAGTTCCTAACGACTCCATAGACCTGACAGTTCGCCAATACACCGAAGCAGTTCGGCAAGTATGCGACGAACTGATTCCTTCCCGTCCCTTAAATTACCGCAACCTAATCACCCTTCCCGATGATATCCTATCCGACATCCAATATAAAAAGACCCTCAGACGGAGACTATTTAGGAATAGATACTCTCCGCAATCCTCTCACCTCCTCACAGAAATCCGCGAATTGGACAAGTCCATTCGCGAACGAATCCTCACCCTGTACACCCAATATCTCCACAACCGCCTCTCCAACACTGAGCTAAACCCTGGCACATACAGGGAACTCAGAAAAACCTGCCCGCGTTTGGGCAAATCTGTCCAACAAAACGCGATCCTTCCCCAAAACATCCCGCCCACAGAAAAAGTCAAAGTCCTCGCCGACCACTTCCTGCAAGCCCACCACTGCACCCTCCACTTCCGTGAACCAAGTTTTGATAACGAGGTAAACGGAAAGATCTCCCAACTCCTAACCAATCCTTCCTACCTCAGTCCCCAACCCACACAAAACCCCTTCAACCATGCTCTCGCCGATCCAAGTCAGCGAGAGAATATCCCCCCCATCCACTTTGTCAGTCCACACTCGGTCAAGGCGGCCATCGCCGCCTCCAAAAACAAAAAATCAGTCGGGCTTGACAAAATCCCCTCCATCGTCCTTAAGAAATGCGCCTCAAGCATTGCCCCCATTATGTCCTCCATCATCAACCACTGCCTTATCAACGCCCACTTCCCAACAGATTGGAAGAGTGCTCGAATTGTTCCTATCCCCAAGAAAAACCAAAATCCACTAAATCCCGATAGCTACAGGCCTATCTCAATCCTCTCTTCCTCCGCCAAGATTTTCGAGCGGATCATCAAAGTCTCTATCGACGAGCACTGTGACTCCAATCATTCCATCCCACAATTCCAATTCGCTAACCGTCCCAAACATTCAGTCGAGCATGCGCTGCTCGTACTCAAATCGGACGTCCTCCTCGGTCTCAACCGGAACGCTCCGACCTTAGCCTGTCTCCTCGACATAAAGAAAGCTTTCGACTCCGTATGGCAATACGGTCTCGCATACAAGCTTTCTGAAGTCCTCCAGTTCCATCCGCACCTCTGTAAGCTAATCCTTAGCTTTCTTGATGGGCGGAAATCCCAAGTCCAACTCCGAGAACACCTCTCCTCCCCATATTCTAGCCCGGCTGGCATCCCTCAGGGGTCAGTCCTCTCCGCTACCCTCTTTTCCCTGTTTACCGCAGACCTTCCCAAACCAACTCCACACCCAAATCCAATCCGAATCCTTCAATACGCGGATGATCTCATCCTCTACACCTCCACCAGAAACATCCCTGCCGGGGAAGCCCGCCTGAATTCCTATTTGGACGAGCTCTACCGGTACTTCACCCGCTGGAAACTGTCCCTGAACCCGCAAAAATGCGAAACCATCGTATTCCATGGTACCGCTAAGATGACGCCGAAAATGAGAAACGACATTTCATCCCTATCCCTGAAAATCCACCACGACACCATCCCAACCGTCAAGGAAGTCACCTACCTTGGGGTGACAATCAACTCCCGCCTATCCCACGTCCCACATATCACGAAGGCACTGAACCGTGCAACAGGTGCTTTCAAATCTCTCTACCCAATCCTAAAATACACCAGCCCAACTCCTCAGAAAGTCAAGCTGTTTTGCTATAAACAGCTTATCCGTCCCCTCCTCGTTTTCGGCTTCATCTTCTGGTCCGACACTTCCCCTCACCAAATGGAACGAATCCGCCTCAAAGAGCGCAGAATCCTCCGCCATTGTACAAACATCTACAAGAACGAAGACCGCTCCAAATACATCTCCAACCAGATCCTCTACGACTCCTCTCAAACGCCCCGCATTGACGCCGTCCTAGCCCGTCATGCCCTCAAATTCCTGGAAAAATCCAGATCCCACCCAAATCCACTCATCTCCCAAGCCATGCAGATCGAGATCGTCGAAGAGAATCTTCTACGAACTCATCTGTTCCCACAAATCCTCTTATCTCTCCAGGCCCGTAACCTTCTTTTCGACCCCGGCGGTAGAGTAATCTTCTACAACGGTAGCTACTCCTCACCCCAGTTTACTAAACCTACCCATCCTTAGCGCCACTCCTAGCTTCCTTTCCCAAACCCCTCCCGCATGCCCCCCATCCCAACCCACATCCTAATTCCTTCCCCGCCCGCCCGCTTTTATAAAAAAGTCAACTAATGGAGGTTTTTTTCGACTTTTCCTCCAGATATCATGATATGTATTTTTTTTCAATTTACTCTTTAGCGATAAGTTATTTTAAGCCATAGATTATACCTTAGATTAAGCTAGGCTGTTAAGGTAGTACTTAAGTTAGGTTAATTTAGCTTTGTATTTTTATAGGTTAGAATAAATATGTTTGTTTTCGCAATGTTTGTTTTCTGCAGTTCTCTTATGTTATTAGTTTCCCGCTGGTTAGCAGACTTTGGAGCCTTAGTTTGGTATGCTATTGCTTTGGATACTTCGGGCCGGATTTCCTCCTTCGCTTCGTTATCCATGGCAGATCTTTTTTTACGGCGTAGTTCCAGCCCCTGTAAAGCAGATCCATTTCCTCGTAACTAAAAGATGACATATTAATAACCTGATTAAAAATAGTACTCACCGTTGGTTTTTCCTATTTAGTACGCGGTGAGTTAATATTAGTTAGTCAGTATTGGTAGCAAGTTGAGAGTAACAAATAATAAATATGCATCCAACAATAGAATATCTAATGTGAATAGGACCCACCTGTCTATATATAAGAATGTGGGTGAGTAAACAATACCTTGAACGCAATGTTGGCACACTGCCCCCAATCAAAACTTCCCCACTGAATGAAACAAATGAAGAAAACATTACACATACACTGAAAAATCGAAGAATAGAAACGTGAAGACTTGCACCAACCTCAGCAGGGAATGTTTCAGGTCGTGACTAACGAAAAGGGTCGTAAATGCAGCATGAAGTCGAATCACCGGGATACATCAGTGTCGCAGTCGCTGACGAGTACGAACTCATGGTCCAATATATGTGACTGCAACATAGATCTTCTAGGCGTGTCCGAAATCATGGAAGCAAATTGAGGGTCTTCCTCACAGACTAAGGTCAAACAACAAACAACAACAAACAAAGTGAAAAAAACCGATGCCGATGCTATAAACCTTCCTCACTAGTAACTTCGCGAAACTGAGTAGGGATTACTTCCATGTGATATGGATCCCGATTCTCTGCTAAAGTCGCATCCGATTTCCTTTTGAGCTCAGTGTCCTCAGCTAACGCTTCTCCTAGCGGCGAAAATACTGAACTGCTTACATATTCCACTCTTTGTTATATGTTTTTACCGCATATTTGTACAGTGCATGTACACGCAACACGCATAAATGCAAATTCTCTTTAAATGCCTTTCCCTCAAATTTATTTCCAAAGTCTGGTTGATAAATGCAAAACGTATAAGCCCAAAACAATTATGCTCTGCTTTGTTGATACTTTTGAGACCCAAGAGAAGATGAACAAAAAGCCAACAACATCGAATCGCACTCATCAAACGAAACGAAGATAGGAGACTACAACTTTGAGACCGTTAATAATTTCTCCTATCTAGGGTCGAAAATCACAACCGATAACAGCTACAAGGATGAAATCCGCGAACGGTTTTTGGCAGCCAACAGAGTCTATTTCAACTTCCGCTCAAAGCGTCTCACCATGTATGTATGGAGACATAGGTTCTTAGCAAGCAATATCTATGATAGGAAGAGAAGAAGAGGCCGGTCCTGCTGCAAACTGATTTTAGGGACATCGGTGTAAAACCGGAATGTCTGGAGTTCCTTATTAAAGCAGGCTTACACCGGATATAGGTTGTTGCGCCGCCGATGATGATGATAATGGGAACACGACTGGATGTTTATCAGTGGAGCTAGATACCTTGGATATAGCACGATTCATATATATCATCATCATCATCAACGGCGCAACAACCGGTATCCGGTCTAGGCCTGCCTTAATAACTCCAGACATCCCAGTTTGCGCCGAGGTCCACCAATTCGATATCCCTAAAAGCTGTCTGGCGTCCTGGCCTACGCTATCGCTCCATCTTAGGCAGCGTCTGCCGCGTCTTCTTTTTATACCATAAATATTGCCCCTTTCCGGGCTGGATCATCCTCATCCATACGGATTAAGTGACCGGATTTTATCCACAACCGGACGATAATGGTATCGCTAATAGATTTCGTCATTGCGTAGGCGACGGAATCGTCCATCCCCATGTAAGACCAAAAATTCTTCGGATGATTCTTCTCTGGAAAGCGAGCAAGAGTTCGCAATTTTTCTTGCTAAGAACCCAAGTTTCCGAGGAATACATGAGGACTGACAAGATCATAGTCTTGTATAGTATATGCTTTGAGCATATGGTGAGACGTTTCGATTTCATCATCGTAGCTGTTATCGGTTGAGATTTTCGACCCTAGATAGGAGAAATTATCAACGGTCTCAAAGCTGTATTCGCCTATCTTTATCTTTCCGTTTGACCAGTGCGGTTTGATGTTAGTAGTATAAATATGTATGTTCTAATCCACTTTCATATAAAAATCTTGCGGTTTTGAGACGGCATGTATGTTCGAATCCAGTTTCATATGAAAATGTTGTGGTTTGGGGCGGCCGGTTTGGCGCGTGCCGGGGGCGACTTTTAGGGATGCGTAGTTCGTTGGGGGTCGTCCGCGCCGGTTCTTTGAGACTCGGTCCGGGGCGGGGCGGGGCGAGCCGGGGCGGCGTGCGTGTTTGTTGTTGTTGTTGGATGTCATGTGCGTATTGCTTGGGTGATGGGGAATTGCTTATCAGGTTGACATATTTGGGAGTGTGTGAATATTAGACCGCAGGTGAATATGTAGTAAGTTTGAAAATGAGGGTTTTTTTCTAGATTTTAAATGTACTTGGCTGATTTTGTTGTTGTTGTTGAGGTTGCTGATAAGAGGCGATCGTTTAAGTGCCATGTGCTAATTGTTTGGGTGACGGGAAATCGCTTATCAAGTTGATATATATTAGGGACTGTGTGAATATTAAACCGCAGGTGATTATATTGTAAGTTTGAAAGTGATGGTTTTGTAGATTAAAATGTACTCAGGCTGATTTTCTTGTGGTTACAGATAAGAGGTAATCGTTGGAGTACCATGTCCGTATTGCTTGGGGTGATGGAAATCGCTTATCAAATAAATTAAGATAAATAGTTGAGTTACGTTAATTTCTAACGAATTCGCGCAAGTCAATACGGATGAACGAACTAGAAAAAACGGATTGTGTGCTGCCGTCGGTATAAATTGCAATTTGCGTGTTAAGTTACGTGAAGTTATAATAATAATAAAGATAAAAGTGATTTTGCGTGTGTGTGTCTGTCTGTGTTTGTGCTGCCGCGCGTACAAAGTTTTGTAGCCAATAAAAACAAAAAACTGATTGATTGATTGATTGATTGATTGTTATCGGGGGGTTATACAACTTTTTTTTCGTAAAATTTATTAACTATTAACTAAATCTATTAACTATGTATTGTGAATTTTGTAAAATTGAGGTAGGGAGTTCGTCGTGGCAGTTTCATCTGCGAACAAATTCGCACAAGCGAAACGCGACCGAGGCAATTGATGCCAACTTGAAAAGAGTGAAAGGTTGTTTTGGTAACCGGATCGAAACCCTGGTATACGAAAACATGGACGAGGCTCTTTTGAATGCCACAGAGTTTTTAAAGAGGATGGAGGCTCCTTTGATGGAATACCTTCGTAATACGTTAGAGCAGCGCATGGCATTCAAATTTAATATTGATCTTTTCAAGGAGTTTATAAAAATAATAGATGAGGACAATGAAAGTGTTGTGAGCATCAAGTCTTTCAATACCAAGATGCATGCAATATTGAGTGCTAATGAGATAGAGCCCGCGTTTAATAATATGACGGCTCAAATAGTGGAAAAAATGGAAGGATTTCAGGAGAAGGACAGTGGATGGGCTTTATTGAGGTTAACGCATTGCGAATTAAACCTAAATGAGTTCAAACCACTGCGGGGAACGAATTTTATTCCATCCCCAAAGTATATAGCCCAAAAACGTGCATGTGTCAATGTAAGAAATAAAGATATTTATTGCTTCAAGTGGAGCATCATTTCTGCCCTATACCCCGTGAACACTCACTTGGAAAAAACATCATCATATGAAATCGATGATATCACAGATAGTGTAATAGTGCTAAAAAATGGACGAATTATAAACTTTTGGGGGCTTGATTTCCCCCTTAAAGTGAAAGACATTAGTGTGTTCGAGGAGCTGAATCCATCAATCAGCATCAATTTATTTGGGTATGATTCAGAAATTAAAAAGATTGTGGGTCCCTACCACCTGTCGAAGGAGGAAAAGGTGCACCACATCAACTTGCTGCTGCTGCAATTTGGAGAAAAAAACCACTACATTTGGATTAAAGATATATCAAGGTAAGAGAATATAATAGATTAGTCTTTCTTTCAGAGCCTTTCATATATATTTTATTTTCTAGAGATTAGTACGAGAGCAACAAACATCACACTGCTCAAAAATATTTATATGCAACAAATGTCTTCAGCATTTCTATTCAACTGAAAAGCTGAAGAGTCATGAAAACGATTGCAGCAAAATTGTAGCGAAAATGGTGTCCCCGGAGAAATCAACGTTGGAGTATAGACATTTCGAGAGACAAACAGATGTGCCTTTTGTAGTCTATGCAGATTTCGAATGTCTACTTCAAGATATTCAAAGTTGTCAGCCAGATCCAGCATCAGCGTCAACAACAACTCTTCAAGAGCATATACCGTGTGCTTTTGCTTACTATATTAAGTGTTGTTACGATTCTAATTTAATTAATTCGTTAGTATCTGATTTAAAATGGTTCTATATAAATCATATTCAGAAACCCAAATCGTCAAATACTTTGACTTTAGATGAGGAAAAAACGCAAAGAGAAGCAACTCTATGTTGCATTTGTAAGAAAGTGCTGGATAGTGATAGAGTTCGCGAACATTGTCACTTTACCGGAAAGTATAGAGGTCCGGCTCATAGCTCATGCAATCTTTTGTTTCAGATTCCTAAATTCTTCCCAATTCTATTTCATAACTTTTCAGGGTATGATTGTTATTTGTTTGTCAAGGAGCTGGCAAGCATTGATGGAGATATTTCAATAATACCCATTAATAAGGAACTGTACGTGTCGCTTTCCAAAAAAATACCCCTTAATGATTCTGAAACCATTGAATTAAGATTTTTGGATTCGTTCAGATTCATGCATAGCAGTCTTGATGCACTCGTAAACAATCTGGCTCATAAAGATTTGAAAACTGTTTCAGGGGTATATGGAGATAGCGAAAAACTCAGTCTTCTTACGCGAAAGGGTGTGTTTCCTTATGAATATATAAACTCTTGGGATCGACTTAATGAAACTTCTCTACCATCTCGAGAGAAATTTTTCAATAAGATGTCAAACACTGAGTGCAAAGAAGCAGATTATCAACATGCGCTCAATGTTTGGAAGCAATTCAATTGTGGTGTTATGTGGGACTATTTGGAGTTGTATCTGAAAACAGATGTTTTGCTTCTAACAGATGTTTTTGAAAATTTTCGAAATGTTTGTAAAAATATATATGGACTTGATCCTTGTCAATATTATACGACTCCTGGCTTATCATGGGATGCCATGCTTTAAATTACATCCATAAAACTGGAGCTTCTCACAGATATCGAAATGCATCACTTTGTGAAAAGAAGAATTAGGGGGGGTATTACGCAATGTTCGCATCGCCATTCAACTCCAAATAATAAATATATGAAAAACTATAAAGAAGAGGATCCTTCCAAATATTTAATGTATGTAGATGCTAATAATCTATACGGATGGGCAATGCCACAGCCGCTTCCCTATGCTGAATTCAAGTGGGTTGAAAATATAGTTGATTTTGATGTTTTGAATATTGCAGCCGATTCGGATATTGGATACATATTGGAAGTTGATTTGGAGTATCCAATATCAAAACATGATGAGCACAATGATTTGCCATTATGTCCAGAAAATAAAACCCCGCATAATTCGAAAACTAACAAACTGATTGTGGATTTAACAGACAAGCAAAAATATGTTATCCACTATCGGAATCTGCAGCAATGCATTCAAAATGGTTTGAAACTGACTCGCATCTACAGGATTTTACAGTTTAAACAATCCAGTTGGTTGAAGGAATATATCGATTTAAATACCCATTACAGGAAAATGAGTAAAAATCCTTTCGAGAAAAATTTTTTCAAACTTTTGAATAATGCAGTTTATGGCAAAACCATGGAAAACGTTGACAAAAGAAAGGGCGTAAAAATTGTTACCGATTGGGAGAGTCGAGACAGACATTCAGGCGCTCGAGTGCTTATTTCAAAACCCAATTTTCACAGCGCAGCTGTATTTACACCAAACATGGCAGCTATCGAAATGGATAGAGTATTTACTTGCTACGACAAACCAATTTACTTGGGATTTACTGTGCTTGATCTATCCAAACTGAAAATGTATGATTTTCACTATCATTATATGAAACCTAAGTATAATGATAAGCTCATTCTAAATTACATGGATACGGACAGTTTCATTTACACTATCGAAACGGAAGATGTCTACAAAGATATTTTGTCTGATATTGATACACAATTTGATACATCAGAATATGCTATCGATAATATATATAATATTCCTCAGAAAAATGCTAAAGTCTTGGGTTAGATGAAAGATGAAAATAATGGTAAGATAATGACAGAATTTATAGGATTAAGATCTAAAATGTATTCATTTAGCGTGGAAAATGACGGTTTTGTTAAAAAAGCCAAAGGAGTTAAGAAAATAATAATGGATGGTTTAAGTTTAGATGATTATCGTGATTGTCTATTTAGAAAAAAAATATTTAGAGGTAACATGTTTATATTTAGGTCTAAGATGCATAATTTGTATACAGAATGTATTAATAAAATTGCGTTAAACTACTTAGATGATAAGCGATTCATAAGAGAGGACGGGGTTAGAACATATGCTTGGGGACATTTTAATATAAGAATGGATGTAAACTAGAATAAAATGATTCATATGATAATAATAAATGGATGTAGACTAGAAAAAAAAAGTTTTCTTTCTCTCTCTCTTTTTTATGGAATAGGAGCAGCCGAAAGGGTTGGTAATTTCAATCGTTCAGAGCAGTATAAATAGATCTCATGATGGTAAATATACAATTAGTTGGTTTTCGCAAATCGATTGGAATAGAATGGAGTTTTTAAATATACTTCTAGTGTTAGGTTTTGGTGTGCCTTTTCTTTTAGGTAGCCCATTGCCAGTGGTGAATCTTAATACCAACGAAAGTACAAACAATTTAGCGTTTAATCTCGTGCTACCTGATAACAATACAGCGCAAGTGACATTATCTTTTCGACTTATGACTGTTAGTACAGTTTCAGCAGAAATGAACAGATCGTTTCAAAATGATGCCGATGTTCCTATTTCATCATCATCATGGCTGACGTCGACGTCAACAACAACAAGAGAACCGTCTAGAAGATATGTTACAGTCGATGAAGCAATAGAAGGATTTCGGCAAGCTTTGATTAAGAAGGAAATGGAAATAGCTGGAATTATCGAGAGCGAAAATATTTTTTACAGGCACTTTAAATTAGAGTTCGATGATGATAAAATTTTAACAGTTCGATGTACATATGATAGCAACTATTCCATGCGCTCACTGAAAATCGCATGTTACGAATACCATGAGTTCGAAACCGAAAGAATACTCAGTAATGGCGAGGTTGAGTATATAAAACAGGCAGATCCAGACTATAGGAGCAATATAGAATTTCTGGACTTGAAGAAAATGAATCAAACCTATTCTATGAGTATTGCTTGAACCGCGAACCTGTGCACAACGAATTAAAAAAATGACGACGACGACGAATAAAAACAACAACGATGTGGACGACGACCTTCAAAGTTCTATTGAGGAGTTGAAACAATTTTTTTGTATCAACAGATTGCTAATTCTTACGGAGCACTTTAACCAATTTATAAGCAGCTATACGTTTTTGAAACCATACGCTGAAATGTCGCAGAAAGTCAGCCAATTTGGAAAACATTACGTGAGCTGCCCGTGGGCATATGACGATGCAAAATGCGGACCAGACACTTGTGAATGTTATAGTGTTCGTAGGAGAATAAATGAAATGAAAAACCTTGTTCAGTTTTACAAAAGATTAACAAATAAATAAATTTTATTCTTCAATCAAAATTACAGTGTTTCATTGTGAATCTTAATATATCATATCCTTGGTATTTATCCAGGAATTGTGTTTCGTTGAGAACCCTAGCCACTTCACAAACGCTTGGTTACCATTCCTTTTCAATATTTTTTCCACAAGATAAATTGACGGATGCTCAGCTTTCAATAGTTCAGGCTCATAAAAACCACCTTCAATTTTATTTCCTTCGTAATCTTCTAATAGATATGTAACGGGATTGGTAATACAAATTTCGCGAATCTTGAAAATTTCCGTGGTCCAATTGGGTGTGTAGCCCTTTTCAAATGCATGCTTGTATTTACTGATTCGAACATGATCACCCACATTATATTTAAATGGACCCATCACCTTAATGTTGTTGTATACGGTAGACAGGAGTAATTTTTCATTGGAACTATTCACAGCAGACGGAGCCATTTTAATTGTTCGGTGTTTTTTATTATTGTAGGCGTCAACTATATCATCGACTTGATTGATCCACTTGTAGTTTCCATTCATACTAAACTCTTTCCACATCATATTCTTTAGGGTACGATTGAATCGTTCAACAATTGATGCCTTAAGTGGACTATACGTGGAATAATGGTTTATTTGATATTTTACCATAACATTTTTAAAATGTTTATTGTAGAATTCTTTTCCGTCGTCTGTTTGTAGGTTTTTAGGAATGCGTCCTCGTTGGAGAATCTGTTCAATTGCTATAGCAACTTCTTTGCCCGTTTTTGTTTTGATGGAAGCCGTCCACGCAAACTTGGAAAACGTGTCGATGATCGTAAGAAGCAAACGGAACCCCGTATTGTCGCTAACATATGCTCCCATTTCAACTAAATCGGCCTGCCACAAGTCATCCAAACCTTTAATTATGACTCGTCGTCGGTTAAAATTTTTTCGAGCTGACCTATGTAATTCGTTTACTACTTGCCGTTTGCTCATTTTAGAATGAACTGAATTTCGTAATATGATTGATAATTGTATTTGTTGTTTTTAAGGTATGACTTTGATCTGTCATCATCATAGTTTTGTAAGTTCGTCGATTTCAAGTTGAATTTGTCTGTCTATATATTCTTTGAGTTTCTCAATGTTAATATCAACGTAGTTCTTTGTAGAAGCATCAGCATCCTCAACGGGTTCTCCAAGATTCTTGAGTTGTTTGAATTTGATGTTGTAATCACCGCTTTCCGTTTTATTAAATCCCGCACCATGCAAACCTTGTAGACCATCCTTACTAGGTTTTCCTTCCGGACCTCGGGGACCCGAGGGCCCCTGCTGACCTATAGGACCTTGGAGACCTTGAGGACCCGGGGGTCCTTGAAGTCCTTGCAAACCACGCTTTCCTCCTCCAGTATCGTTTGAAAATCGACCAAATTTATCAACACCCATTTAATAAATGATGTGAGCTGCGTACTTATTCTATTATTTGTGATTCTTTCAATTCTTCAATGATTGATATAATTTCATTGTTATGATTATTGTGACCGGCTTGACGCAATGAGTAACCGCAATCGACTTACTAGTTCATTGGGATCATCCCAATATATATAGTCAATTTGTTTGTTAGACGTTTCCATTAAATTAGGGTTTTTGCATTTAATATTAGGGGTTCGTGTTAACCCTTTTCCTTCTTTTCTATTTAACAATTTAGAAATTATTCTTGTATATTTAAAGCTTCGATTTCCATTGATTTGACTGCTACTGTTATAAGAACGCCTGTGGGCATTATAGTGTAGAAGAATACTTTTATAATTCTCTAAATCATCGTCGGAATATATTGTTTCATCTGGATACTTCATAAAAAGCAGTTCATATAAACCCCGACTTCCAATGTAAGATTTTTCATCTACAATTATATGATTATCATCGATTGCGAAATCTGAATTTCCTATTTTCCACTGATTTCCATTATTGTCATCCCTATATACCCCATAAATACTGTCAATTACAGATGGTTGATTTACATAGATATCTAGATATTGCCTAGCAATATCTAAAAAATGATTTTGCTTCAGGTATTCTCCCAGATATTCTTGCCCTTCCGGAGTGGCAACATATTGGCGAACAGCTTTTGTAAAAGACTTAGGAGTTTCAAAAATGTGTTCATTTTCTTCATAGACACGATCTCTCTTTAATTCCTCATCTTTACATTTAATACGAGCTGATGAAGACTCTTCTTTAATCTCTTTTTTTCTAATGTCTTGTTCCTGCAATACTTTAGCTTTTTTAACAAATCCTTTGAGGGGTTCCGTGATGGGCTTAAATGTTTCTTCCAACTGAATCTCTGTTCCGGCTTTGTTAGCTTCCAGCTGTTGATATTTTTTCCTTATTGAATCGGTTGTCTTTACAATATCACTGAGCAACTGTTTGTCAAGCTTTGTTCTTTTCATTGTTTAGGGAAACAGCAACGGATGCAATTGGTCAAATTTCAAAATATATGTTATGTTTTGAAATATTCTTTCAATAGGTTCTAGTTTGATTTTGAACTGATTTTTGCAGCACCTAAATCGATTTGTTCCTTTTTAAGGTTTTGTGTGAAACAAAACCTTATTAGAATCGAGACGGTGTCTGTCTGTCCGTCTGTCCGTCTGTCTGTCTGTCTGTCTGTCTGTCTGTCTGTCTGTCATTCTGTCACAGCCGATTTATTCGGAAACGGCTAGACCGATTGTCACGAAAATTGGTGAGAGTATGTAATCTGGTGTTCCCTTTACATGCAGTAAGTGGCGCCATCTTGTGTTAAGTTTAAGGGGGGGCTCCCCATACATGTGAATGGAGGGTGCGAATTTTTTTTTCACAGAATGTAGCCATGTAGGGTATCAAATGTCTGTCTGTCTGTCTGTCTGTCTGTCTGTCTGCCATTCTGTCACAGCCGATTTATTCGGAAACGGCTAGACCGATTGTCACGAAAATTGGTGAGAGTATGTAATCTGGTGTTCCCTTTACATGCAGTAAGTGGCGCCATCTTGTGTTAAGTTTAAGGGGGGGCTCCCCATACATGTGAATGGAGGGTGCGAATTTTTTTTTCACAGAATGTAGCCATGTAGGGTATCAAATGAAAGGTCTCAATTAGTACTTTTCGAATCTGGTTCAATATTTGATATTAGATGAAACATAGGGGAGTGAGGGTTCAAAATATGACCCACAAAAAGTGTAACAGGTCTCGTTCTCAGAACCTATCCAACCGAAAAATCTGAAAAAAATCACATTGGTGCATCTCTACGAAATCTAGGCCTCAAAATATATCCGGTTCCGATATCTGCAGAAATAAAGTTAATAATAGTATATTTCCACATTTTAGAAATTTACCCGGCACCCCCCTTATGTTCATCCCAGAAGTACAAAATTTGGCATGCGTGTAATGAAGTACATAATGCACAGTTTGGTCAAGTTTGAAGAAAATCCAACTATTATTAACAAAGTTATAGGGGGTGAAACTTTACAATTTTTTGTGAATTTCGTGCATTCTACAACCTGCATGACGGCATCATCACATATCAATTCGACAATACCACAACGAAATGAGTTCTTATGAATTGGGTCCCAGAGAATTATTTTGTTTTAGTTTTATAGTTTTTTGTCAGCCAGACATGTGTGTATGTAGGTATATAATATATGCGTGCTAATGAACTTTGCGGGTAGTGCCTAATTCAAATAGATATAAGAAGTAAATCGGAAATATGGGTACGATCAATTTATAAGTTAATAAAAATATCGGGTTTAATTAAAAAAGAAAACAATTTATTGCTTCATGCCTGTTTGGCATTCTAATTACAACTAACTACAATTTTTGAAATATAAAAGAAATATGATTTTGCCTAATGTGCAATCATGCGATTTCATTGATTGCACCGATGACCCCAATAGTTGCAGACGTCGCTTTTGGATGTGGTGCTGACACAGGTGTGTTTGCGCGTGCAGCATTTCCGTTCGGGTTAACTCGCCCGGCTTTAAATGCGATAGTCCCCAATCGCTAAAAGAATCGTATGTCGTTGAACCTGACCTTGGTAGTTGCTGATCGTGGATCTGATGTTGGAATTGATGTTGGCGGTTCTGGATCGGATTTCGAAGACGACGATGATGTCGGAACCGGTGATGGTAGTTCCGTCGATTGCTTAACCTTTATTTCTGAAACGATATTCTTAGTTTTGAATTTTAAGCATAACTGGAAGGAAATGATGAAAGCGATAAAAACGCCAATTATGGTAAGTGTTGAGTATGTTGTTATTCGATGGATGCTAGTTTCGGTACGCATAAGTTGAATCTCGCTGGTGTTGTTTATGTGGAGATTCTTCATCATTTGTAGTGAGAGTACTTCCTGGTAAGTGTTAACTTCTGGAGATGGTTGTAATATGGCAGGTAGCACATTCATCGTTGTTATATCGCGATTGACAAAGGTCCTTCCATTTACCATTAAGCTCGTGTTATGGATTTTGACTAAATAGGTACCGTTTAGTTTATGGGCTATCTGCTCAGCTTCGATTGTACCAGTAAATTGGTTCAGCAAAATGGTACCGGATGCAATCTCTTCAATGGTTGGTATGTGCGCATTGCTGGTTGTCTTGCATGTGGCTGTAAGGCTTTTCATCAGGTTTGGTATGCAAGAGGTGTTTGAGATATCCAAAATTTCATCCGATTTACAAATGGTTAGGGAATTTACATTTTTACAGTTTTCAATTACGCCAAATACTTGTTCATCATTTTTCAAAATTTTACTAAATTCGATGAAATTGATAATATGTTTTTTCTTTACAGCTTTAATTAATAATGTTTCATAGATAGGCTTAGTCGTCAGAGGAATATTTATAATGTACAGTAAACATGACAAATTTGTTATTATTTTTACTTCCGCGAAATCTAAAGCTTCTTCTATTGTGGAGTACGGTACAAATTCTTTATCTAAAATGTCAGTAGCTAATTTCATTTCTATTTTTGATAAAATAATTGAGTTAACGACGCCTAATTTTGCCCAATGAATTGCTAGGTTTATATTTTTCAATTCTTCTTTAATTATTGACAATCTGAATTTAACATCTAATATCATATCATAATTTGTTTTGTTGCTTTCCTTAAATAATTTCTGAATTTCGTTTGCAATTTGTGTAATATTATTGATTCTTTCAGTGTACATTTGATTGATTAGAACCTGTCTATTATTATTTTCTAACATATTGTTAATTTTTGCTTTTATAGTGACAAAGTCCTCGTGATCTGGATTACCTGCAATCCATTTCCAAGTACTGCCGATAAAATCAAGTGACCTTTTAATTTTTCGTGGTTTTAAATTTCGAATAAATTCCTGAATTTGCTTGAGCTCGTAAGATAAATGAGATGAGAAAGAATAGTGCCTGACTTCTGGGAGATTAAGAACAGGTTCAATATCTGTTACGAAGCGCTCGTATTGATCGATGTTGATAGTGTGGATCAATTTAAAATTTCCGTCTTGTATTTTTGCTCTTCCTGTGTGAAACAAGACGATTTGGGAGTTCGAGAAGTCCAAAATCTCAATTTTGGCGTTTACCAAGTAGGGTAAGATCCTGAAAAGGGAAGACTAGTTACGTATGTGGCTTTTATGTATGATTTTTCCAGATTCAGTTAAAACGGTTGTATTATTGTTTTCTTTAACAATTTCTTGTTTGTATCGTGCTGTCAATTTTGATCCTTTTCTTTTGTTTTGTTTTACGTAGATAGTTTCTCCAGTTTCGTATTGCTTAGTGGGCTGTCTCGTCTTATTGTGGTTTTTTATGTCCGTCTGTTGTTTCTGTCTTAATTTCTCAATATTTGATAGCCGAATTCGTTCTAATTCGTCTGGGTCTATTCTTGGAGTTCGGCCGAAATGTAGCTCAACTGGTTTTTTTCCCGTAGTGGAGTGAATAGTAAGGTTGTATTCGTAAACAGCACGCTGCAAGAGATTTTCGAAGGATCTAGGTGGTCCTTCTTCCTTTAGGCATCGCATAATCTCAGTAAGCGTACTGTGCCAGCGTTCAACTTGGCCATTTATTTCACTTTTATAAGGGGGAGTCTTATAGATTCGGATTTTAAGGTCATCTTCTAATAAGGAGGTTATGGAGGCGGACCTAAGCGCTCCTTCATTGTCGATGACAACGATTTCTGGCACACAGTAAAAGAAAAGTAAGTCTGTAAGGGGTTGTTTAATATCCTCGATGGATTTTGAAGCAATTATTTTAGCCTGGGCAAATTTAGAAAATTTATCGACGGCAGTTAGAACTCTATGTCCCTCAGTGCTAAAGAGATCGATATGAATTGTATGACCTGCGTATGCGGGGATAGGAGTAGCGTTTAGTAAGGGTTTATTAGGGTGTCGGTCGTATTTATTTACTTTACAAGTACAACATCGTTTTACTATGCTTTTTATTTTTGCCGACATTCTCGGAAAATAGAAATGCTCTAATAGCTGTAACCGATTTTCCTCGGCATTGCGGTGCGCTCGTTTATGTACCTGTAGTATTCTCTCTTCTTGCTCGGCCTCGTTAGAGACGTCCTCGACAAATTTCTGCATATAGCGTATTCGGTAGCTACTGAAATGTTCAGGGTAAATTTCTTGGATGCGGCCCATATTCTCTTCGGTAGTTAGAAGACCATTTATGGTGTTAGGATTGAGGTAACGCTTGAAGATACTTATTAATTCATTATTTGAATATTGCGCCTTGATAAATATGTGTCTTGAATAATTTGGAAAAGGGTTTTGTAGCTGGTAGCTGTCTTCATTGCCGAATTTTAAAATAATTTGATTCCTGAATGCATTAATGGGTGACTCGACAGTAGGGATGAGGTTGTGTGACGAGCTCTCATCACTATGTTCTGTAGGGGTAAGGGAATTGATTAGGGTTGATTTAGGAGGCCGCGAAAGCGAGTCTGCGACAACGTTAGCTCTACCCGGCTTGTACTCTAGCTCGTAGTTGTATTCCTCTAGGATGGCTTTCCATCTTTTCATCTTACTGTTAGTGTTCTTATTGCTAAGAGCATAGGTAAGTGGTTGATGGTCAGTGTATATTTTAATCTTTCGAGAACCATAAAGGTAGCTTCGCAATGAGGTCAGTGCCCATATAATGGCAAGCATCTCTTTCTCATTGGTAGCATAGTTTTCTTCGGTGTTTGTTAATGTTCTGGAAAGGAAGACGATGGGTTTTTTATCCTGAGAGAGTACTGCACCAATGGCGTAGTCAGAAGCGTCTGTTGTTAAATGAAATTCCTTTTCAAAATTCGGATGAGTCAGTACTACTTCTTTAGACACAAGACAATTTTTTAGATTATTAAAAGCATTTAAGGCTTTCGAGTCGAGGTGAACGATTTTGTTTTTGGATTGATTTTTGGACACTCGTCCGTCTACCCCTCTTAAAAGAGACGTTAGGGGTTTTGCAATTTTTGCATAATCCTGAATAAAACGTCGATAATATCCTGACATTCCTAAAAATGATCGAAGATCTTTCAATGTTTTAGGTACTGCCATATTCGCAATTGCCTGGACCTTTTGAGGGTTAGTTTTGATACCATCCTTACTTACTACGAATCCTAAGAATTCTATGTCCGTTTTCATAAATTCGCATTTATCCAACTGGATTTTCATGTTGGAGGCTTCTAAGGTTTTCAACACTTTTTCAAGATTACTAAAGTGTTCTTCCTCGTTTCTTCCAAAGATGATAATATCATCAATGTAAACGTAACAGCACACCCCTATGTGCTCTCGGAGAATATCATCGAGGGTTCTCTGAAAAATGGACGGAGCATTCTTCAACCCAAACGGAAAACGGGTAAACTCGAATTTACCGTTGTTAATGGAAAAAGCCGTTTTTGGTATGTCGCGCTCCTTGAGTGGGATTTGGTGGAATCCACTCTTCAGGTCGATTATAGAGAAAAATTGGTTTTTGCCCAAATTCGCTAAAATTTCACTTATTTCGGGAATGGGGTATCTCTCTGGGATAGTAACCGTGTTGAGCTTGCGATAATCTATTACCATTCGATACTTTTTCTCACCGGATGCGTCTTGCTTTTTAGGAACGATCCAAACTGGTGAATTATAAGCGGATTTGGAGGGTCTTATTATTCCATCTTTGAGAAGCTTGTTTACTTCTTTCTCAACTTCTCCTTTCAAGGCCATTGGGTAGGGATATGACCTGGAGTATACAGGGTCGTCGGTCTTCGTACGTATCTCTCCCTTTACTGTGCTAGTATACGTTAACTTTTCGTCGGGTTCTGTGAGTAGTTTCGAGCAATTCTTAAGGATTAACTTTAACCTACTCGATTGCTCCTGGCTTAGATGTGTTGTTCTGATGTTAATGCTGTTAACAGTCTCTGAGATATGCTGTTTCAAAGGAATGTGTAAGTTAGGGTGAAGTGTCATATAGTTTTCGTCTGTGTGAATGATAGCTTTCATTTGTTTAAGGGTGTCGTTACCAATTATACCATCGAATGAAATCAAACTTGGAAGGATAAAAAATTGAATTTTCGTTGCATCAGGGCCAAATAAGTTTACAAATGCATGATGCGTAATTTCGATGCTACCTCCTACGGAGTTAGCGTAGAAAGCTCTGTTGTTTGGTATATGGTTTCGGATGTGTCTAGGCTGTATATAATTTTTGTTAGACCCTGTGTCCACAAGAAATCTGAGACGCTCTCCACTTCGTAGTACATGCTCGAAATATGGGAGTGAAGAGCGTGTTAATCTAAAAAATAGATATCGTCCAGCTGTTCGGATTGGTCGATACTTGGTTCGTCACTAGTGTCCACATAGTCAGTTAGGGTCTGGTCATAATTAAGGTCCTCTTGGTTCATGTCTTGTTCGTATTGTTCCTCTGTAACATCATTGGTTTCATCAGGTTCTGTGTAGTACACTCTTTGTATCTTAGGTGGAGGGTGATGCCTCTGGGAGGCTTGTTGGGGACGTTTTGGTAGCCAACATTGGTTTTGGGGTTTATTGGCATAATTTATGGCGTGAGACCTGATGGATTGGTCAACATCCATAGGTACTGGTCCTCGTGGTGGTCGAGGAGGAGGTAACTTATTTTGGGGAGCCTCATGTTGAGGTTGTTGGTAACCTTGTGAGTAGAATCGTGGTCTCTGTGACACTTGAGGATTATGGACCAATTGTGGATGAAAATCGCGCCTAGGGGCTGGTATTGGTGCCTGTCTAGAAGGAATAGACATCATTCTACGTGGTGGAACAAGAGGTGGAGTATTATGGAGAACCTTCCGTGGATTGGTGCTGGAATTATTCGCGTATTGGGCACGATAATCCATGTTTTGAAGTTTGAAACACAAATGTAAGGCCTGCGGTAGGTCTGCCGGTTCGCGAATGCTAAGCAACCGTGGCAAATCACCTTTTAGTCCTCTGATAAACGTATCAAGTGCTTTTCCGCGGTACGATTGAGTCATGATATTCATCGCGTCCTGACTCATTTCAATCGACCCTAATTTGTTAAGTATAAGAGATAGGTGATTATACACTTCTTGATAGAATTGGGAAACGGTATTCGCACCTTGGACTAAGGTTGTCATCTGGTATTCTAAGGTACCAAGATCTCTTTTATCCGCGTAATGCAGATTTAAACATTTGGAGATTTTAGTCCAATTCAGAGGGGTATTGTACGATTCTAATGCTATATCTGCGTTACCTACAATTTTGTTTCTTATAACCGATAGTATACCGTAATATTTCGGCGTGCCTCTTAGATGGTCATAAATATGAAGGATTCTATCAACGCTCTTTCGCCATGAGCTGAATTCACCTGGTTCCCCAGAAAATGTCCTCAAGCTCTTAACGACGTCAGGGATTCTATCCATTTCGGACAGATTCTCATTATTACTGATATTAACTGGTACGTCTACTTCATCTCCAATGTCAGATGCGGGATTCAATAATGCACTAAACATTTGTCTCCCTTGAGTACGGAGAGTTTCCTCAACTACTCGGGAAATAGTTTGGAGCAGTTCGTAGTTCGGAGCATTATTAGACTCATTATGATTGCCATTAACCGGTGGTTCTAAAGTGGGCAAAGCATCAGCAAGGCCATCGAGATTTAATCGCGGTGGTTGAATCAAATTATGAGGATTCGACATTTTTGAATAACTAAAAGATCACCTTTCCCGATAAATTCAAAAAGATTGCAGATATTCACTATTCACTTCCTGAATTCAATCACTTTTAATTATTTCACTTTTGATTATGTCAATTCAAACGATTCGCTTTTCGAGTATTTTTCTTTTGAATTAAAATGAATTAAATATTTTTGTATATAAAAGACAATTTAGTGACAATAATGCAATAGCTTTAATAAATGAATATAAGGTAAAACAAAACATACAATTCTTAATTGAACCTTTAAAACTTTGAATTTATTCTAATTGAATCTGGTTAGCTTTTTTAGAGAAATCAATTTGGCGTAATTTTACAATAATAATTTGTAATTACTTACATTAAGAACGCTCTTGCTTTCATATCGGATGAAATTTTGTTTTGTTCGAATTTTATGGTGAACTGCTTCGGATCCTTAATCAGCGATTGTCCTTTTTGCCTCCTTTGGTTATTCAAAGGCTACTTGGGGCTAAATCAGGAAAAACACGCGTGCTTCGAAATTTTGGTTAATTCCGGTTTTATCTTTTCCACTCCGAAAACTTTTCATTCGCGTTTACACGAAAACGATTACTTGGTTATCGCGTATCGTTTTAAAATTCGCGGAAACTTTGCGATAATGTAACGAAGTTACTAGAGATTCTAAGGATAAGACTTATCAAAAAATCACACGTGCGAAGCGGTCCCTGCTCGGGCGCCAGTTAATAAAAATATCGGGTTTAATTAAAAAAGAAAACAATTTATTGCTTCATGCCTGTTTGGCATTCTAATTACAACTAACTACAATTTTTGAAATATAAAAGAAATATGATTTTGCCTAATGTGCAATCATGCGATTTCATTGATTGCACCGATGACCCCAATAGTTGCAGACGTCGCTTTTGGATGTGGTGCTGACACAGGTGTGTTTGCGCGTGCAGCATTTCCGTTCGGGTTAACTTATATACGTGCATATATATGTGCACGGTAATAAGCAGTTTGTTTGTTTAGGGTGAGCGTGATATCTATGGCTGTAATATGTACGTATGTCTCGTAGTTTGGAAAAATATGAAGGATTATGTTGGCCTTGTAGCTATATACGGACAGAAAAATGTGCGTTGAAGTTTCTCACATAAGATGAACACAAAACCTTTATACCCGAAGCGCGAGCTTCCGGTATTCCGACTTGTTTGAATTGTTTGGAACTGTCCTCACTGTTGCTGCACTCAAACCGTATTGAATTGTTATCGAACTGTATTGAACAGCTATTGAGCTCATCAAACTGATCCTTTGAACTGAACTGCTTTGAACTGTTCCTGAACTGATTTTAACTGCTTTGAACTGCTCCTGGACTGCTTTGAACTGCTTCTGAACTGCTTCTGAACTGTTTTGAACTGCTTCTGAACTGCTTTGAACTGCTCCTGAACTGCTAAGTTGGTAATGATGCTTTTAATAGATGTGGGGTTCTTTCCATACTGTGGATTTGCTTTTATAGTATTATGAATATATCGAATCCCTTTCGATATCGACCCTTCTCTAAAGAACACAGAATCCATATTTATCATTCCAACATTCAGCACAAATGGTTCTAAACTGTTCGAAAGTCATGTCGGTGTTTACGTGATCATTGTAAATGTGTCTTAAATTCATATCATCCTGTTTGAATATAATCAAAAAATTTGCGTTATCTCGAATAAGGTCTTTCGGTATTCTTGTATATGTTTGACACAGATAAAAGCTATCAATATTATGATGTCGTCCCATACAGAAATATGATCGAATATTCTCTTGTTTCTCGCTGGCAATATCATCGAAAATGAAGACAGAGTCAGATTTGGCTTCTTCAGGCGAAATCACTTCACTATTATTTGAGAATGTATAGAAGCCCAATCCGGAAATAGCTTTAACAGCCTGCTTCAAATGTTCCTATTTGGGTTGATGTAATGATTTCGAGTAGATGTAAATATTTTCAAATTTTATACCATTTGGGTGCTTCAATAGAGAAGGCATAACGTTAGTTTTGCCGCAGTTAGAAGGACCCGTAATAATACCCCGAATATTATTAGGCAATAAATTGCTGTGTTTAGCTATACAGCTTTCATTTGTAATGTCAGTGTGTATAAACCGCATTATCAGTGCAACTAAACAACCAGACTGAAAGTAATTACGTTGTTGCAAAAAGTGTTATAGTCTGCGAGAGTTGTTGAACCGAGCAGGATTATACGCATACATAGACGCAAAGGGAACGGTCACTATAAAATGACTGATCATAAAAATAAATATACTAGTACAACACGAAAAGCGGTGAGAGGAAGAGGTGTGATTAATATCCTAATCAATAAACTTCCAATTGAACTGCATCTACCTGGTTATCAATACTGTGGTCCTGGTACAAAACTAAGCGAGCGGCTTGCTAGAGGTGATCCAGGAATAAACTTATTGGATCAAGCCTGTAAAGAGCATGATATTGGATATTCAAAATTTAAAGAAACGGCTGATCGTCATATATTAGATAAAGTATTAGCTGGAAAGGCATGGCAACGAGTCAGATCAGCAGACGCAGGATTGTCAGAACGAGCTAACGCACTACTTGTAACCAACATGATGAAAGCTAAAGTAAAATTAGGAATGGGAATGAAGAATAAACCGAAATTTGGAACAATTGTTTCCAAAGTCCGAAGGATTGTCAAAAGAAAGAAACCCGACACAATGAAAGCGAGTATTAATGTAGCCTTAGCTGCTGCAAAGAATATAACAAAGGGACGGAAGAAGACTCTCAAGACTCCAAGGATAATACCCATTCCTAAAGTTGGTGGAGTTCTACCTTTTCTAGTTCCTCTTTTCGCAGGATTATCTGCTATTGGTGCTTTATCAGGTGGAGCTGCGGGAATAGCGAAAGCTGTTAATGATGCTACCAATGCCAAAAAGACCTTAGAAGAAAAAAAGCGTCATAACCAGAAAATGGAGGAGATAACATTAGGCCGAGGATTGCATTTAAAACCGTACAGAAAAGGATTAGGGTTGTTTTTAAATCCTGGTTCAAAAAACTTTTAAAAACACTACCCTAGAGAGCATTAAATGAGAATGATTTAAAGAGATTCGCCAGATTCTTGTCAAACTTCAGAGGAGTTTTCATGCGAAATAATTTACCGAGGGGAGCTGCAAAGCAAAACGAATGTGGTATTGTAAATCTGGATAATATGCGGGGTTCTGGTACTCATTGGGTAGCATACAAAAAACAGAATCGATATGTGGAATACTTTGATAGTTTTGGAAATTTACCTCCACCGAAAGAGCTAATAGATTATCTAGGTTCTAATATAAAATACAACTACAATGCATATCAAAGCTACGACTCATATAACTGTGGACATTTATGTTTGAAATTTTTGTACAATCTTTTGTAAATTTTCAATGCATCTATATGAATATATATATATAAATATTTTTAAAACTGAAAATCAATCATTGTTTATATACTGCCATGGCACTTACATTAACTCTAAGTGAAAATTCATCCATTCTTACAACTGAATATTTTCCACCAATCGATTTACAAGGTGGTTACGTATGCGGACTTGTTGATTTTCAAACATATAATTCTATACCTAACGTGGATGAAAAAAATAATTTATTTCACATTGGGAAGCACATTATAGAAATACCCATTGGATCGTACGAAATTGATGATATTGCCAACTATCTGTATAAAGAATTAGCGAAGATCAATGACAAAATAATTCTTTTAATACAGGCTAATAATAATACACTCAAAAGTGAAATAAAGTCAAATGCTCCAATTTACTTCAATGAAGAAAGATCCATTGGTCAATTGTTGGGATTCGCTAAACGAGAATTGAAAATCAATGAAAAACATACTTCTGATCTACCTGTGAGTATAAGTAAAGTGAACGTAATACGGATTGAGTGTAACATAGTTGGAAATTCTTACATCAATAATATTCCCTCACACACAATCCATGAATTCTCACCTGAAGTAGGACCAGGTTATAAAATAGTGGAGGTTCCTAGTAACGTCATTTATTTACCGGTAAGCCTTAAACGAATAAGCACGCTAACTCTTAAGCTGATTGATCAAAACAGAGATATAATAAACTTCAAAGGGGAAACAATAACGATTAGACTTCATTTGAAGCCTCAGGATGCTGCTATATAACGATGATAAATACCTGCCCGATAATGTAGATAGAACCAGTTCAATCAGAAAAATCGAACGAGCTAGACCGCGATTAACATTGCAAAATAAACAGTATCTAAAATTATTGGGATTCAAATTGAAACAAAAATAATGAGCGATATCCTGAACGTTACACGTAAAATCAGTTTTGATAATAGTATATCAAAAATTGAATACCATAGCTACTCTCCATTCTTATCATCATACAACTCCAGTGATGAAATCCGAATACCCATACAACAACAGGATTTGTGTATTTTGCCGAGTCAGAGTTTCATTTACATTGAAGGCGCCTTAACTAAAACAGATGGAACAATATCAGCACTCGCTAAATTGACGAATAATAGCATAGCTTTCCTATTTGATGAGATAAGATATGAACTGAATGGAGTAGAAATCGATCGAAACAAAAATGTGGGAATAACATCGATGTTAAAAAATTATGTATCACTTAATGAAAACGAAAGTAAAATGCTTTATAATGCCGCTTGGTCACCGAACGAATCTATCACACCGTCAAGTGGTTACTTCAACTTTTCTATTCCGCTAAGAAAACTTTTGGGATTTGCCGAGGACTACAAGAAAATTATTGTAAACGCTAAACACGAGCTAATTTTGGTTCGCACTAGAAGCGATGAAAATGCATTTATTTCATCCACTGATAATGTACACATCAAAATTTTTAAACTACAGTGGAAGGTGCCCCATGTTAGTCCCGATGGCGCTGAAAAATTGTCAATGTTGAAATATATTGAATCGGGACATCCGATTCAAATAAGCTTTCGAAATTGGGAACTGTACGAATATCCGGTTCTGCCCACAACAACAGATCATGTGTGGAATGTGAAAACCACAGGTCAACTCGAAAAACCTCGATATGTTATTTTAGCTTTACAGGCAAATCGGAACAATCTCAAAGACAAAGATGTCAGCAAATTTGATCACTGTGATTTAACAAATATCAAAATACATTTAAACTCCGAATCGTATCCTTATGACGATATGAATATTAAATTTTCCCGTGATCGATTCGCTCTTCTTTATGATATGTACTGCAATTTTCAACAATCTTATTACGGTGTACAACCTCAGCCACTACTTTCACGAAGCGAATATAAGGAATCTGCACCAATTATAGTAATTGATTGTTCACGTCAAAATGAATCCATGAAATCTGGCTCAGTGGACATAAGGTTAGACATGAAAACATCTGCAGATGTGCCTGCCTTAACAACGGCTTACTGCTTGCTCCTTCATGATCGTGTGATAGAGTACAACCCACTTACTTCTTCAGTTCAAAAACTTGTATAAAAACTATGGAAACCATAAATGTTAATCCAGTATCTCGTTTACATTCTGCGCGCAAGCAAATTACACCATTTCATCACCATGACGACGATTTTCGTTATCGATATGCAAGGATTTAGAGGATGCAACAATACTTTCATCATCAAAGAGTTAGCTGTCGTAAATGTAAATGAAAATTTTCATCGACACTTCATACTGAAACCTCCCTTCAGTTTTTCAACACTATCAAGAGAGCTGCAATGCCAGGCACACTGGGTATACGAAAATCATCATGGATTGAAATGGGAAGGTGGGCTAACAACATTTTGGGAAGTGAAAGAATATTTACTTCTAAACATGAAAAATTCAACCATCTACGTCAAAGGAACAGAGAAGAAAAAATGGCTGGATGATTTGCTGGGAAATATTGCACTAGTATTCAATGTGGAAGATCACAGCTCTCCGAATCTAAAATCACTGAAACAAAATTATCCCGACATGTTACGCTGTAATGCCCACAGCGGATGTTGCGCGCTACAAAACGCATTCCTTCTGAAAAAATGTATAACTCAAAATAATAATAATCAAATGTAATAAAAAGAAGTTTTCATTGTAAATATTAAATTTTGTTTTTTTTTTTCTTTATTGTAAGTAATTTTTCTGTGAATAATAATAATAAATTTTCACATCTAAATCTACATTTTCATGGTTTATTATATATGAAGATTGAATTCCAAGTTTTTGGAATTGGCCGCACCGCTGCAACTTAAGGACAACTTCCCTGTATTGAAGTCGTCCAACACCTTATCGCTACATTTACTATAGCGCGATGGTAAAAATAGCCGCATAGTACCCTCCAAATCCACGACGATAGTCTGTCCATATCTATAGAAAAAGCAATGAAAAAAAGAACTTGTTAGCAGAAGAAAAGTTTAATTTTAAATTCTAACTTACCGTGTTTCCATTCTTTCGCCTCCAGTGATGTGGTACCGCTTTCCCACTTCCAACTCTGACGTTTTAATATAAATGAGCGGTTTGCAGCCCAATAATTCGTTAATCGAATCCATCCTCTACGGCAACTTTTCACTTATAACAAAATCTTTTCACAAAATCCACTATTTATATTAATTTGTCATCCAAACAATTAGCACATGGCACTCAAACGATCGCCTCTTATCAGGAACCTCAACAACAACAACAAAATCAGCCAAGTACATTTAAAATCTAGAAAAAAACCATCATTTTCAAACTTACTACATATTTACCCGCGGTCTAATATACACACGCTCCCAAATATGTCAACCTGATAAGCAATTCCCCATCACCCAAGCAATACGCACATGACATCCAACAACAACAACAAACACGCACGCCGCCCCGCCCCGCCCCGGACCGAGTCTCAAAGAACCGGCGCGGACGACCCCCAACGAACTACGCATCCCTAAAAGTCGCCCCCGGCACGCGCCAAACCGGCCGCCCCAAACCACAACATTTTCATATGGAACTGGATTCGAACATACATGCCGTCTCAAAACCGCAAGATTTTTATATGAAAGTGGATTAGAACATACATATTTATACTACTGATGTTGTTGGTCGGTGCTGACGTTGCCACCATATATTTTGTCTTCCCATCATTGATATGCAGCTCAAGATCTCTCACCGCCTGCTCGATCTGGATGAAGGCAGTTTGCACTTCTCGGGTAGTTCGTCCCATGATGTCGATATCGTCAGCATAGGCCAGTAGTTGGGTGGACTAAAAGAGTATCGTACCTGTTGCATTTACCTCAGCATTACGGATCGCTTTCTCGAGGGCCAGGTTAAAGAGGACGCATGATAGGGCATCACCTTGTCGTAGACCGTTGTTGGTGTTCAATGGTCTTGAGAGTGATCCTGCTGCTTTTATCTGACCTCGTACATTGGTCAGGGTCAGCCTAACCAGTTTTACTAATTTCGTAGGGATACCGAATTCCCTCATGGCCGTGTACAGTTTTACCCTGGCTATGCTATCATAGGCGGCTTTAAAGTCGATGAATAGATTGTGCAATGTTGTCCATATTCCAACAGTTTTTCCATCGCTTGCCGTAGAGAAAAAATCTGATCTGTTGCTGATTTGCGTGGAGTGAAGCCTCTTTGGTATGGGCCAATGATGTCCTGGGCATATGGGGCTATCCGGCCTAGCAAGATAGCGGAGAATATCTTATAGATGGTACTCAGCAACGTGATGCCTCTATAAGTACCGCACTGTGTGATATCTCCCTTTTTATGTATGAGACAGATAATGTCTCTGTACTAGTCGTCAGGCATTCATTCGCTGTCCCACACCTTGAGCACAAGTTGATGAACCACTTGGTGTAAGTAGTCGCCTTCATATTTAACCAATTCGGCTGTAATTCTATCGGTTCCTGGCGACTTATGATTTGTAAGCCGATGAATTGCACGGACTGTTTCTCCTAAACTTGGTGGTGGCAGTATTTCTCCGTCGTCTTCAGTTGGTCCCCCAACTGGCCTGTGTTCTGGTTGTTCAGTAGCTCATCAAAGTACTCAACCCATCGCTCCAATATGCCCATTCTGTCGGAAATCAGATTTCCCACTTTGTCTCGGCGGGATGAGCATCGAGGTGTATAAAGCTTCATCCGATTGACTTGTTGGTAAAACTTCCGCGCCTGGTGCGGTTGCTCCCTGTACTTTTCGAGTTCACAGACTTGTTGGTTCTCCCAGGCTTCCTTTTTCCGTCTGTGAAGTCTCTTCTCCGCTCGACGGAGTTCGTGATAAGTCTCTGCGCGTGCCCGCGTTCTTTGAGAATGCAACATTACTCGGTATGCGGCATTCTTCCGTTCCGTTGCTAGCTTACATTCATCGTCAAACCAGTCGTTCCGACTCCTTTTGCGGCTGGGGCCAAGTATGTTTGTGGCTGTATCCATGATAACGTTCTTCAGGTGGTTGTGAAGATCATTTGTAGATGCTTCATCTCCAGGTGCTCTGTTGACTGCAGTTATTGCGGCATCCATTTCCCTCTTATAGGTATCGCGGGGGGCTGTGTTGTGGATGCTTTCAGTGTTAACTCTCACCTGATTGTCAGAGGTGATTCTGGGTGGTGTTGCTATTCGAGCTCGGAGCACCATTTCGTGTGACCCTGCTAATTGAATAATCCGCAGTCCGTTATCATTTGTATTTTCGTGTAAGCTATGGGAGCCAACGTATCGCCTGAATGCGGGCTCCTTCCCTACTTGGCTGTAAAAATCCCGAAATATGATTTTATATCATATCTGGGACAAGCTTCGAGGGTTAGTTCTACTACCTCGTAGAAGGTATGCTTTTTCGACTCTGCAGTCTCTTCTGTAGAGGCGTGAACGTTAATTAGGCTTATATTTCTAAACTTGCCTTGCAAGCGCAGAGTGCATAGCCGTTCGATTATGTTTTCAAATATGCACCCATTATGTCGGTGGATGTTGAACAATCTTTCAGTCGATATATATTTTATATATATACTGAGGTCAGATTCACGTAGTTTTTTAGTTGAAACATGTGGCTTCAAACATTCAATTGGAAAAAGATTTACTACGATTTACGTTGCAATGTTTGTTAAAATAACATTGTTTATTGTCAATCTTATGTAAATGATGTGTTTTGTTTTTAAATATTTTCGTTAATAATAGTGAAAATATATTATATATCTATGATTTTTTAACGAAGTATTCATGAACATACTTTCATTTTTATTTTACATAATCCGTTCCCTTGAGAAAAGGGAGCTGTCGCTTGTAGAGAGCCCGTGCTCTCTGCGCGTCGCAGCAATCTTTGGAAAGAGATTCGAGGGGTAGATGGACTGTACATCTTATAAAAGACGTATAGTCGTGGTTCAATCGAAAGCACAATGAAGTTGACTATTACCTAACCTGTTTGGTCTGCGAACATGGGTATTTTCAATCTTACTTACTCACAATCGGGAAATCACGGTCCCCCAACTGACTTTATTGGAAGGATGTGAAGGACGTTGCCTGGCATGCCTTTTCCTTCTGCAGAAGGTGTAAGCGTCATCGCCATCATCTTTCGATAGAAAGGTGTCTTGCATCCCCGGACACCATGGTTGAAGTAGTCTGTCTGAGACAGATATTTTTGAAGAAAGTGAACTTTCGTCCACAACAGCGTAATTTTTCGATTAAAGTTTTTGTTAGATCATGTAGGATAAATAGGTACATTAAGTGAAGAGCCCAATTAGCATTATGATGGGCCATTTTCATCCTATAATTTCCTAATACCGCAACTGCTATGGGAAGAAGAAGGGAAGCTAAATCTAGTAGGTTCAGATCAAAGCCAGGTCCGGGTATTTACTAATGACGCAGTTCCCCAACATACAACAGAAATCTCGCGATTCTCGATATGAATTGTAGTCTATGCGGAATCTAGTGGCGTGGTCCTCTATAGGCCAGTTTTCCCGTTTGCGAGCTTTGGGCAATGACACACATATTTCACCCGTCACAGTTGCCTGCTGGACAAAGGCTGGGATTATCAACTGTGAGCCCGGCCCCGCCCAGCCGAATATGTCAACCTACCTTTTCGCCAATATATTCCTATCGGCGAGAACTCAGATAATGGTGACTGTTGCATGTCTCTCCCGTCACTGTGTGCAAGCTTTATATTATTATTTATAAATAAAAATATTTCAGAATACTGGAAATTTTAATATAAGAACAAATACGCTGTAATAGAAATTCTTACAAAATTATCGCTCGAAAAATAGAGTGGGTAGTTGGGTCAGTGTAAATTTATGCATAACTGGGGAGTGATCAGAAGCTGAACATTTATAAAACCACAAAAGATGGAGGGCTTCAGGTGCACGTATTCTACTCCCCTGCTGCAAATAGATGGAATATAACCGCACACAATTGAAAATTGTTTGAATAATTACTGAAGCATGTACTCTCAATGTTCGTTTTCTAACTGCAGTGCCCCGGAATTTCTCTAATTCAAAGCGCTTTTCGTTTATGATCTGCAAACTGATTTTAATTGATTTAGGAAGCTGTAAAGCATACCCCAACTGAATGCGAAATGAAAATTACAATAAAATCATTTTTTTCTTATTTTTAATTAGGCCAATATCGATAAAGTCCGTCGCAACATTAGTGACGGTCCATTGGTTTTGTGCACGGTCTCCCGAGCACCTACAATGTAATTGAACTTGATTCCTGATGGTAGGTCTCCCAGGCGGCGGCGGACGTCATCAATTCATTAGCGTTCATTACAATATCCCCTTTGAGCGATAACGGGTGATTGGAAGTATTGGTACTTTGCCGTTTCAAGCATAACGAAACCGATGAAAAAATCGTAAAGTGGGTATAAAGTTTCACCGCCAGCTCTCCAAGGAAACTTTCTGCGAACAATAGCAAAACTTTTCAATTTTAGATTTTTCGAGTTGGTCTCGTCCCTGCCAGGAGAGAGCTCCAGACGACAGCAATAAGGATAGATCCTGTGTTAACGACACCAATACAAATCCATTCATTCCGACAACATTCAATTGGGCGTGCGGTTTTACTGTAATAGGATCGGAGAAAGGTACGGACGTTGGTAATGAGTTTCTAATTTTAGCTAGTATCCAATGTTGTTATCTGTAGCCTTTGGAATGAACTTTGAATTGACAATCTTCGAGTAAACTTTACTTTATCTGCGACATTCAAATATAACTTCGTGTACAGATTACAATTTTTCTTCTAATTATCATAATACGGGAAAATATGCTAAATTAATTCTGAAGGGGGCTTTTGGGAACAGCAATCTTGAGTTAAAGCCGTGAATGCTTTCTTTGATTTTGATAATGGCACTTAGATCTAAGATATTTTCGCCCACTTCATCTTTCCTTTAATGCAATTTGGTCCTTATAATTAAAAACTAGCGAAAACGCATACAAATTAGAGCAATTCATGTTCATGTCGATAATATGAATCAACGCTTTACCTTTTAAGTAATTCTTAGTTTGGCATCGTCATCCTCGAGGCTTTACACTCCATTTCTGGCCTTCAAGATGTCCTTCCTCCATTCATCTCGATCCATCGATCACGTCCTCAATCTTGAAATCCGAGCAGTGATGCGCTGTTCTTGTAAAAGGAATCTTCCCAGCGCTTTCGAGGTTTTCCTATCGATCTTCGACCTGCACCTTTTCCTTCGAATACCCTTTTAGATTTTCGAATGTCCATACGATAAACGTAGCCAGTCATTGTATTTTCCGAGACTTTATTAATTTGGAAACGGTCTCAGATTCAATCTGAATGAAGCGAAATTTTTGACAACCGAATGAAACAGGGGCGCTGTCAGTGGCAGTGACCTCCCCATAACTGGGCGATTTAAATATCACTTAACAATGATATCAGCCAATGTACAACTGCGTCCTTTCGTCCTCTATGGTTCTTAGTGTTAGTCGTCTGTAAAAGGAAGTGGACGGCGGCTAGCGGTAATGGAGAAGGAGATACTGCTTTGGACTAATGGCGTGACATGCCTTGATTCAAAATGAGGATATTCGCAATTGATGTGGAGTTACACTGATCATAGGAGAAGTGGCGGAGAGACATCGTAGATGGCGTGGTCATGTAATTCGCGCTAACGTGAATTCACTTTCAAAGAAACAACGGTAGCTCGATGCGCTGGATGGCGATTTGAAAGCCTTGCGGCCACATTCGGCGCTTGAAAGTGCAAAATGGGCGACAGATCACTCCGAATAGAACCCGCTTGAGAGCGGCACAAAGGCTTAAGAAGAAGTAGAAGAGGTGTCGCCAAATATTAGGTAATATTCATGGTTGTATCTGATTCGCGATTAGCCGTACCCTCGTTGTATTATTTGTAATGGGTATTAAGATTTCCCAGATAAGATATCAAAATCATACTTGGGGATTTTAACAGCCAAGTAGGGACGGAGCCCGTATTTAGGCGATACGCTGGCTCAAATAATTCACACCAAATACAATTGACAACGCACTGCGGATTATCCAATTAGCAGTGTCCCATGAAATGGTTGCTGAAAGTACCTGGTTTGCACGGAAAGCGGTCCACGAACATACGAAAGCCTCTCCAGATGAGAAAACTTTCAACCAAATTGACCACGTGTTGATCGAATGCCGCCACAACTCAGTCTTGATGAATGTCAGAACATTTTAGGGGGCCGATGTAGAATCGGATCATTGTTTCGTTACCATGGTGCTCTGAGCTTGAATAACAACACCACCCAGAATCCCCTCTGAGAATCTGGTGGGAGTTAACATTGAAGTCATCCACAACAAAGCTCTCCGCAATACCTATAAGGGAAAATGGATCCCCAATAACCGCAATCAATAGAGATACTGGAGATGAAGCATGAACAAATGATCCCCATAATCACCGTTGTCATAAATACCGCCACAAACATACTTAGCCTTAGCCGCAAGAAGAGTCGGAACGGCTGGTTAGACGATGAATGTAAGCTAGCAACGGAACGGAAGAATGTTTAATACCGAGTCACGTTGCATTCACAAAAAATGCGGGCATGTGCAGAGACTTATCACGATCTCCGTCGAGCGGAGAAGCGACTTCACAGACAGGAAGAAGGAAGCCTGGGAAAACCAACAAATCTGTGAACTCGAAAAGTACAGGGAGCAACCGCACCAGGCGCGCAAGTTTCACTAACAAGTCTGCAGGATGAAGCCTTACACACCTCGATGTTCATCCTGCCGAGACAAAGAGGGAAATGGGCATATTCGAGGGATGGGTTGAGTAATTTGATGAACTACTGAACAACCAGAACATCAGCGAGTTGGAGGTCCGGCCAACCGAAGACGACGGACAAATACTGCCACCACCGAGAATAGAAGAAACAGTCCGTGAAATTCATTGGCTCAGAAATCATAAGTCGACAGGAGCTGATGGAATTACAGCCGAATCGGTTAAATATGGAGGCGACCAATTACACCAAATAGTTCATCAACTTATTCTCAAGGTACGGGACAGCGAATCAATGCCTAACGACTGGCGAAGAAACAATATCTTCCTCATACATAAAAAGGGAGATATCACGCAGTGTAGCAATTATAGAGGTATCATGTTGCTGAGTACCATCCATAAGATATTCTCCTCTATCGTACTAGGGCGGATAGCCCCATACCCGGATAGCCCAAAATAGCATGGCCCATACCTAAGAGGCTTCACTCCAAGCAAATCAGCAACAGATTTGATTTTCTCTGTGCAGCAAGCGATGGAAAAACTGTTGGAATATGGACATCAGTTGCACCGTCTTTTCATCGACTTTTAAGCTATCTATGATCGCATAGCGAGGGTAAAACTGTATAGGGCCATCAGAGAATTCGGTATCCTGACGAAATTGATAAGACTGACTAGGCTGACCTGACCAATATGTGAGGCCATATAAAAGCATCATGATCACTCTCAAGACCATTCGATATTAACAACGGTCTATGACAAGGGGATGCCCTATCATGCATCCCCTTTAACCTGGCCCTCGAGAAAGTGATCAGTGATACTGAGGTAAACACAAGTCTTTAAGTCCACCCAACTACTGGCCTACGCTGACGATAATGACATCATGGGAAGAATGACCCGAGACGTACAAACTGCCTTCATCCAGATCGAATGGCGGCGAATGGCACGAGATCGTGTGCTGCACATCAATGGAGGCAAGGCTAAGTATATGGTGGCAATGTCAGCACCAAAAACCAACCAACCAGTGTCCCCTATTTAGGGTCCAAGATTACAACCGATAACAGTTAAGATGATGAAATCCGCGCATGGTTGCTGTCAGCCTTACAAAAACTCTTTCGCTCGAAACGTCTCACCATAGGGTCAAAGCTCTTACTGTATAAGACAATGATCTTGCCAGTCCTCATGTATTCCTCGGAGACTTGGGTTCTTAGGAAGAAAAATTACGAAGTCTTGGCCGCATTCTAGAGAAGAATCCTCCGAAGAATTTTTGGCCCCCTACATGAGGATGGACGATTCCGTAGCCTACATAACGACGAAATCTATGAGCGATACTATAACCGTTAGGTTGTGTATAAAATCCGGCTCAATAGGTTACGGTGGGCGGGTCACTTAATCCGTATGGATGAGTATAATTCAGCCCGGAAAGTCTATGATAGACAAAGAAGACGAGTGAGACCCTGCCTGAGATGGAGCAATGGCGTAGGTCAGGACACCAGACAGCTTTTAAGGATATCGAATTGGTGGACCTCGGGGCAAAACCGGGATGTCTGGAGTTCCTTATTACGCAGGCCTAGACCGGATACCGGTTGTTGCGCCGTTGATGATGATGATGATTAAGAATTCCGATGGGCAAAAGACCATCCTTAGTAGCCGGAGAGGAGCAAACCTAAAAAGATAGCGAAATTAATCGCGCACGTGGAAATGGTTTTGAAATAGTTTAATTGAAATTGGGTTATGAAATTTAAGGGAAAGAGAGTTGTTGGGTTTAAAAAATAAGAAAATTTAACTAGTTTAATTAATTGGAGACTATTACGTATTATAGAATGCATTATTCGTTCAAATTGCCTCCGGAATAGACGAATGGAGCACCGCCCTTATAGATAAGCCGCAGACACTACATATTCTCTTTGGAACCTCCTCCCAGAGATATTGACCAGCTTTCCGGATGTTTATGTTAAGGTCCGTGCTTCACATCCGTAGCATATCACAGGCTTTGCTAACTGCTAACATGCACGCGTGCGAAGACATGTTGTTCTCAGCGCTCTCAGTACGAACTTTAAAGAAAAGCGAAATTTTCAGTTGTCTATCTGATATTTCAAGGAGATTGCAATGGATTCGGATAATTTGCCCGATAGGTTGGGCTTAAGAATACATACAAACTCTTCCATGCTTCGGCGGGATTTCGGGCATGTGAAGGGGAAACGCAGTGCAGGCGACCGTAACGATAATCTTGTAGATTTACCGATTTGTGCGAGGCGCGTTCTAGCTCCGGTTCCAAACAGAATCCCGGAAGTTTAGCGTAGTGTGCGCCTTGATAACGGAAAAATCTGCAAAAAGGCAATGAATTTAGAAATGTACCCCATCACAAAAGAACTTGCAAGTGGATACATAGCCTGCGCTGATTCTGTAAAAGACCAGTCAACTTCTATGAAAGATTAGTCAACTTTCCATCAACGATGATGAACAACTAAAGAGTGGAAAGAACACCTCACGATGGTGCCCTGCCGTTACAAAGATAATCGATAAAATAATCCTGAAACACATCAAAGATCATCTCGAAGCTTCACCCAAAGAGAGCAGACTGGTCTCCATTCCGGATCCTCCCGCAATGATCACATCAACATCCTAAGGATCATTTGGGAACAGTGCATTGAGTTTAAATCTTCGTTGCATCTGCTCTTCATCGATTTCGAGAAAGCTTTCGATAGCGTGAGTAGGGAGTGTATCTGGAGTGTTCTACGCAGAAGGGGCCATTATTAGAGCGACATAGCGAACAGCTGTGGATGTGAAAAGAGAGGCCAGGACAGGGAGAGTGGAGATTAACACGAAGAAAACCAAGGTCCCCAGTCTGATGGATCATCGCACTCAATCTGACGAGGGCATCGGAAGCGTCGACCAATTTGTCTATCTAGAAGGTGTGGTTCCTGCAGACGTTAACATCAAACTGGATGTTGAGCAGGTGGAGACTATGATAGCTTTCTTTCTGTCTTATATGGGAGTAAGAAACGAAAAGTGAACCCCACTGCTACTCAAGAGCTCCAGGATTTTATGAACGCTTGACTGCGTCGTATCATTGGAGTACTCTGGCCTGACACTATCTTAAATGAAGAACTTGGTTGGCGTACAGGCCTGGCACTCTTGCGCACTGTAATCAGAAGGCGGAAGGGACAGGGGATCACATTAAGGAGGGGCGACAGTTGTATTGCTGGCTACGCCATGCAATGGAATAAACTTTTCCAAGATGACCGCCGAATGGGTATATATATGTAACACATAAAACAGTAGAGGATGAATCCGGGCGTCTCGGGAAGTACTGGGTGGAGCTCAAGGGTATTGGAGGTAACCGAGAGGTGTGGTTTGGCAGGCTAGATCCCACCAGGAGGTATATGGCAACCGTAGATACTTCGCTGCATGGGAGGCTATTCTTAAACCAAGTCAACATATTGCATATAAAGGAGTTTCGGAACAAATTGGGGGTGATATACGGACAGGCAGACTGTCTTTGAATAGAAACTAATAATGCTTTGGTTTACACAAAAACCTTGGAAAGTATCGCACAGCATATTTCTCCAAAAATTTCACTTACTTTGAAGACAATATAACTTGCGATACGATCTCACAGTGATTTCAATGTGATATTGTCGATTTCTTAGGGTTCACGGAAAACGCTTGTTTACCCTACCACGACTGTGTTAAGAATGGTAAAATTTGCAAGCCATTTTATGTTTCATTAGCTAGGTTAAACCAATCTTGATACCGTTTTGTTCTACATATAACATGTGGAGACTAAGTGAAACGACTCATTTATTACCTTCCGGAACAGAGCCAACTTTGAAAAATTTAGATTTAGAACTCGCAATGCGAGTTTCATTCCCAGAAGTCATCCAACCAAAAATTTTCAAAATGATGATCCAACTATCCACCTCAAAGTATGTACTTTCCATCTCGATATCTAGTGAATATCTAGTGAATAATGTATGTTTCTTCTTCACTTTCAGTATCACTATCATCATACTCAATGCTGTGCAGGTGCTAGGCCTGCAGCAATGCAGCACAAAGGCCGAAACAAATATCCATGACAATCCAGGATCCAAACCCACGGCATCCAGGATCCAAACCCACGGCATCGAGATCGAGAGGCTAGTACACAACCATCTTGACCAGCGCACCGTCAAAGTTAATGATAGAATATTAATTATAGAAATTTACAAGAAAACTTCCTTTGGGAACTTCGTAGAGAGACGAAATGTAACGTTAGTTTAGGCATATATATACTGCATATAGTATACAGGAAAGCTTTATCGAAATACTGCTATTACCAACATAATGTGAATTTACTGCATGCTAGGAGATCATAGTGTTTACATACGCACATATGATAAAAATATCCTCACTAGCGCAAATTATTGTATAATTGCTTTAAAGCTTTGTTCTATTATTTTAATTTAATTTCGCAGTGTCAAACCCATCGAGGATGTGCTCGAATTAGGTGAACTAAATAAACTGTCAATGAGGCTAAGTGCCGTACTGATTTAAGGAATCGGGGACCAGTAGAAAAATACCTCCGACAACGGAATATGGCCTGGATTGGATTGTCTTTGCATTTCGAATTGCTCTGGTGTCTAATGGTAACACAGCGCTTGATTTTTTCATTGTTCGCTGAGAGTTCGCTTATCTTCTTTCAACAGCCAAATTCGAAGAAGAAATCTTCGAAACTGTGCTTGGTCTGGAATTCCGTTACGAAATATTTATTGGTACACATTCGCCTAGAGTCGACTCCTCAAAAATGAGCCTTTGCTTTCTTGTGTCGAAAAGGTATCATGGGATATATTGACATATTCGTTTTCGCTTTATGTTCATCAAAGAAGAGCCTTTTCACCGCTCTCCTTGTTGTGAATACTCCCACACGATACATCCTATGTCCGACTTCCTACACCCTGCTGTAGAGTCTCATAGCAAAGCTCATTTCATTTTTGTTCAAAAATGGAATGATCGCCTCATGTAACATAGCCCCGGATTGAATCTAAATAATGCGGATTTTTTGACAGACGACTCCAATACTGCCGATCGCAGCCAATAGTGAATTGCATTATGAAATTTCTTCACATATCAAAGGAATTTGGATCAAGTGGCGTTTCAAATCTAAAATTTACCGTAATATCATCTGCCCTGTCGTCCACTATGGTTGTAAGTGCTAGCCGACTATAAAAGACAATAAGCGGCGTCTCGCGATAATGGAGACGAAGATGTTGCGTTGGACCAGTGGCGAGAAACGCCATGAGTACATCCGAAATGAGTATACCAGAGATATGTGGTTGAACCGATCGTGAACAAATTGCCGAAGAGGCAGCTTCGATGGTAGGATCATGTAATTCGAATTAACGAGAAAACAGTTGCCAGAATTGGTCTGAACATCGAACGACCAAAAGGACGGCCGAAGCAACATTGATTTGATATGCTGGATGTTTATTTTAGAGCATCTCGACTTCATACAGATCAGGTCTTTGAAATGCGTCCCCGATCAAACCCAGCTGAGCTTGCTTGTTAACAGGGTAAAGAGTGAAGAAGAAAATGGAAAGTTATGAAGGCCGCTTTCAGTGCTGTACCAGAAACGTTATTCAGACTCAATCGCTTATGTGCTACCATTTTTGGCTTATGCGTTCAGTTTTATCTGACAGTTTGAACCAAACAGCCCACCTGTGTAATCTAACATATACGTGTGTGAGTATTTCAACTCAACTATGTAGCTGAACAACAATGAAGCAATTTTTAATTTTTTTAACTGAAAGATTGAGCGGTTAATTGTGTACGTTTATCCAGGTAGGTTTATTTTTAGCTGTCACAATACCCTGAAGAGCATTTAAAGGAAAGATTATGTGCATATAGATATAGAGAAAATTAATTTTACAAAGATATCAAAAATCCAACATTCCACATTGATCGTATTCCTTAAGTAATATTTTCATAGTCTCTAGAAATCGCGGAGATGAGCAGGCGCTGTCCTTCAATCGATTCGCTGAACTTTCTTCACTGAGTGTTTCAAAATTGCTGTCACCTGAATCCTCCTTTTTCATTGATACAAATGGAAGAACAATAATTGTAGCCATGAACCCATAAACTGCTTTCCTTTCGATTTCATTTTCAATGTCTTGAACTGTAGGAATGTTTTCGAAACCACCTTTTTGGAGAGTAGTTCTTAATGCATTGCAATAGCTATTTCTTATCAAGTCTTTTCTTTTACTAGCGAACACATCAACCTGGAGGCTAGAATGAAGGAAATAATTTACATCAAGTCCTATACTTCCTACTATGCTCCCCTGGAAGTCAATCTGTGAGATAAAGAAAGAATATAAAGATGACAGATAAGAATTAGTTTCAATACAGGAAACTTTAAATGGAAAATTTGTTCATACAAACCTGGAGAACGGACTGCGTCCTCAACTGTAAGAAATTAGTTGATGCACTTACCAAAACAACATCTGTCGGTGACTCTTCATTAAACTCATATTGGAAAAGCAGGTTGTTCACCCAGGTATCTCCATGGCAAACGGTTAAAATATCATTCTTCGATATACGCATTGAATCTTTTATTCGTTCGACAAATATTCCATTTTGGTGAATTTTTCGTAGTTTTCCAACAATTTTTTCATAACCCAACCATTTGGATGCGTGGTTAGCCAGCCTTGATATTCCATCGTCCCAATACTTTCCCCACAAAATGGGTGAAAAGCTTACTGATGAAATAATTCCATGTTTAAGGAGGTAGTTCTCTCTGATTGAGGGTTCCTAAAAATTTAGAAAAAATGTCGAAACTAGGAAACTTTTTATTGATAATAAAATATGTTTTATATGTACTTGTTTCAACAACATCATTCCACCAGCATGGTATCGACCCAGCTTAGTTAAAAGAACTTTGCAATGTTCTTCATTCAACCCTTCTATGCGGTCTGCTACCTCATACCCGGAAGCTTTCATATCTTCAAACACTATTGTTGCGATCGGATTATCGACAGCATAGTAACACCTATGCATAATATTTGGATTAATACCAGGCATAATGGTCTAATATTGGCGACTTAGGCTTCCTTTGGGCCAGAGCACCAACGAAAGGCAGGAGAAAATTGTTCTTTGAAAATTGCTACTTACCTCGGTGTAATTTTGATGCTTTTCAAAATATCTTCAATTTTAGGCATAATGTTAAAATACATTTCTTTTTCCTTCTCGTAAATGTTCATGTCAGCAAATATTTCTTTTGCTCCTCCCAGCGGAATGCTTTTAACAATAAAAGTTTCATCTCCTTGTGGCAAGTTAGGCAGCTTATATGAGATTCGAACCCGATATATCAAGCTCAAATAATTTTCACCACCGCTACTACCCATTGTGAAATGCAACCCTTTTATCTCGACGTCATCGCACTTGATTCTGCTAACTAAGGCCTTTTTGAAAAAGGTTCCATCGAGATATTCGGGGATATTACAGTTGTTCTTTTCGATGATCATGGTCCAGATTTGCGTGTATCTACGAATGCAAACGGCAAAATGGATTAAATTAAAGATAATTGCACAACTGAGTAGCATTGACTAGAGAAAGAATCTTAGTACGTCACCGAGTTCTGTATATCTATTTCTAAGGTATGGCAGGGCAAAACCGTTCATAAGAAATTCTAGAAGGAGAGGTAATAAATGAAACTAAGCACTGTCATATTTGCTTCACACTGGGAGAGAGGAACATATCGAACAGTGGAATTGAATGGAGAAAATACCCTCAAAAGTAGAGGTCCATCGAGATATACTTCTAATCCGGAAAAGGTATATTGATGCGATGTGTATAATTTGTGAGAGTTAGGCATTTAGCTAGGAGGTAGTGATAGAATCAAATATCAATATTAACTAACAAATGCGCCTAATCAAATAGAAATGAAGATTAAGGGGGTCATCCCGCGTGAAGACCGTTTTTTTTTGGCTTTACTTAGAAATTTTTTGTGTAGAATTGGATAAAGTTACAAATACGATTTTTTTTTCACCATTGATTTAATAATATCTTGAATATTCACAGCAATTTTTCTAGTTCGATCAGATAGTTGGTTATTGAAATACAGAGCAATTTATCCACCCATCTCCAAAAAAGGGTGTTTTTCTGCTGCCACGCTTGAAGGCGCTGTGATCATCTTAAAGAAAAAAGTCAACGGCATTTTAACGTACAGACTTAACTACAGTCCGCAAACTAGGATTATTAAAAAATATTGAAAGCTAAATTTTTGGTGCCTTGTTAAACTTTTGTTTGTGAATTTTGGGTTTTTTTCACGGCTTCTTCAATGAATAAGAAAAAACTACTGAATGAATCGCAATTATCCTAGTTTTCGGACCGTAGAAATATGTTCTGAATAAGTCGTGAAAATTTCAAAGAATTCCGTTGGATAGATTTTGGGCTATGGTGGCAGCCGGTTTTCAACATGCAGTTTCGAGAAAAACGCAATTAAAAAGTTGACTGTAATTTTTAGTCATAAAACCGTAACTGGTCATTAATTTGCTTCACCTAGTCCATAAACCTGAGGTTTCTTCAAGAAATACATGCACAGCCTTGGCTTCAATTCTTGTCCTTTTAGCGTCATTCGAACGTCATTCGGATCGATAAATACGCGCTTTAAATCTAGCACGTGACTTATCACGTCTTTAACACTGTAATTTCCGAACGACTGTGAATATCAAAAAATCACTTTGCTCATATATCCTACACTATATTTAGATACAATTGATGTTCAAAAAAAAATTCGATTCCGCGAATCCGACCCACGGGATGACCCCCTTAACATTGGTTCACTGTCTATGAAATAGCGATATCCGCAAATGATATGGGGCTGTATCCACCCAGCGGAAATTTCGAAAAAAGTGTCTTCAACGGAATTAACTTAATATTGGCGACTAGCAGAGATGAGTCTAACTTTCGAAATCCATGGGAGACGACCCAAAAGCCCCACGAAACAGCTTGATGTACTAAACGGGCATTTAAGAATCTCTCGACTACACCCAGAGCGAGTTTATGACTGAAAAAAGGGGCGGGATCTAGACGAGTCGATCACTCTAGTGAACGGCATAAAGACTGAAGAAGAAGATTATGTTACCCCATACCAATTGTATGTTGTGTGGCCTTGAGAGTCAGGAAAATTCGCCTGCTGGATATCAGCAACAAAAATTAGCTGCTCAGTGATCTTGTTAAACAAAAAGTATAATACATTAAAAAAGCGTGACCGAAAGTGGCTACAGATGGAAATCGCCCCTTTTTATATAGTGTCAAACACGACAAGGGGGGAATTATATTCAAAAATTTGAAAGAATGACTAACTATTTCGTTAGGTTAGGCAACGTCTGATGAGTTGCTTCTGCCCTGGATGAAACTGTTGGTCTTTCATTCTACTTTTTGAATACTTGGGTGCTATGTCCAAAACTAGGGGTCCGTGGAGCAA
This sequence comes from Hermetia illucens, assembly GCF_905115235.1. NCBI lineage: Eukaryota > Metazoa > Arthropoda > Insecta > Diptera > Stratiomyidae > Hermetia > Hermetia illucens. Next base: position 100,310,025 of record NC_051853.1, on the reverse strand, counting down.
AAAAGTGAGAGTAAGTTGCTCTTCATCTGGTCCGTTCCAACATCAAGTGGATGTGGACTTGGGACCTTTCATATCCCAAAAACACACATTTAATACAGAAATTTACTAGACTACTTGGCATATTTCCTTGTCAGCCAACAAATGAAATCTGGTGTTATCGGCTCCGAAAACAGAAGGGAAAGGCCATGCGTTTGCAAGGCAAATTTGGAAATATAAGTATCATTACACAGTAGAATGAACCCTAGAAGCCTGTCTCAGGTATGATATAAAATCATATTTGGAGATTTCAGTAGCCAAGTAAGAATGGACCTCGTATACGGGCGATACGTTGGCTCCCATAGCTTACACAATGAGCGCCAATGACAACGGACTGTCGATTATCCAACTAGCAGTGTTGCACGAAATGGTTGTTGGGAGCACCTGATTTGCGCGGAAAGCGGTACATGGGCCTCTTCAAACTGGACCACTTTAAACCAAATTGACCACGTGCTAAGCAAAGGCAGCCATGATGAATGTCAGAACATATAGGGGGAGCCAATATGCCTCGGATCACTACCTTATTGGCATGGTGCTCTGAGCTCGAAAAACAATGCCATCTCAAATCCACTATGATAATCAGGTGAGAGAAAACAATGAAAAAATCCAAACCCATCCATAATAGAATCATCCGTAACACCTATAACGGAGAAATTGATGCCGAAATAACCGCAGCTAGTATAGGTCCTGTAGATGAAGCTTCAACAAGTGATGCTCATAACCACTTCAAGAATGTTATCATTAATAGGGCCACAAACATACTTAGCCCCTGGTACCAGAAAAGTTAGAACGACCGGTGGGACGATGAATGTAAACTAGCAACGGAATGGAAGAATGCCGCGTACTGGGTAATGCTGCATTCTCCAATTTTTCCATCTAAATCTACATTTTTTTCGTCGAATGTTGTCATGATGGGCACGAAATGCTACAATTAGTACTTTCTCACATTTGATGCAAATAAGGGAAGCCGGGTGCTTTCAAGTGATCATTTCTTTCATGGGCGCATTTTTAGAAGCTGAAACCTGAAAAAATTACGAAGCTGCCACACTTGTCATAGTGTCTTGGCTGCGAAATATCCTCCTTATCGACATTTGCTCCAATAAAGTTAATATGAGAATAATATTATATTTTTTAGAAATTGAGTGGGGATTTCAGCTAAGTTAAGCTCATCCTAAAATAATAATAATGTCTTAATACAGGCCATAATATAGAACATGATGCTACCAAGTTTGCCACTATTACAAGTTATTATTGGTTCAAATTATCTCCTTCGTATAAATTTGCTGAAATCGAGGACTTTAAATTTAATTCACTAAGGTGAATAGTCACACAAAACATATGCATACAAATTACGAGCAAAGTTCAAGGGGGCAAATATTTTGATATGTATAAGATATCCTTCGAGATGTGTAAGATTAAAAAAACACTTAATCAATCGTTTTGAAATTTGAATATATAATTATATGCTTTCAATAGAATAGAATGACCTAGATTGGTAGATTTTGATTTACATTAGGTTTTTGGGGCTAAAAATCATCATATTTCAATTTAACGTTTCCATTTTGTTTTTTTTTTGTAAATTTTTTGCTTTTTGGCTATTTTATGGAGAGTATCATACTCCTTAAAAACCCGCCTTTGCTTTTTTTAAGAAAGTTCCAGGGACCTCAAATCATGCATGCCTCACATTTTTAAGATTTTGTGTAAACACAAAACCTTATTAAAATCGGTTTACTGTCTGTCTGTATTTTTTTTTTCAGGGGGTAGAAATCTTCAAAAGACACTGGTCTGGACACACCAGCGTGTGGGATTTTGACCCACTAAAACTACCCCCGACTCCCTCCCTGCCCCTCGAAACCACCATAAGGTATAACATCACGGGGCGGAGTCAGCTCACGCTAGCTTTGTCGCCTTTCTTCTATACGCGGCGCACGTGACCGCGTTTTTCTCCTCTCCTCTGCCTTTCGCAGTTTATTTTGGATAGATGCAATCATGCAGTTGATCGCATCCCAATTCTCTTCATGTACTAGCATTTTCGGCACCAGATTTTCTGGTATCAGCACCTCTCCTAGAGTCTCCTCTAGATTCCTCTTTTCTTCCAAAAATCTCGGACAGTGGAAGAATACATGGTCTGGGTCCTCTGGGATTCCATCGCAATTTGGACAGTCGGGTGAGGCCTCCAATTTAAAGATATTGGAGATATCCTCCATGTCCCGTGAGAAACAGGGTGAGATTATAATTAATCTCACCGTGTCGTCTCTCCAAACACTCCTTGATGGAATGAGCCTGTGAGTTCACCGACCCTTTCCTGAGCGTTCCCACCGCTCTTCCCATCTATTTATGGATCTCTCCCTTTCAGTCTTCTTCGTCCGCGATGAGAAAGAGTTTGGCTTCGCATGGTATATATTCGCCATCTCGTCTGCCACGATGTCAATCGGCATCATTCCAGAGGTGACGAATGCTGCGTCATCTGAGACAGTCCTGAAGACAGAGCATACCCTCAGGGCTGTCCTCCTGTAGAGTGAACTCACTTTGGTAGCGTTCCCTGACATCCGCAACGCCTCCCTCCAAACTGGGGTTGCATAGAGCATAATCGAGGTCACCACTCTGGCTATAAGCAACCTAGAGGTATGCCGTGGCCCTCCCACGTTCGGCATCATCCTTGCTAGGGTCATACTTGCAGTTTATGATTTATCGCGAACATACCGCACATGTTGCTTATAACTAAGCTTCCTGTCTATCACCATCCCCAAGTATTTGATGGTCGGCTTGGAAGTGATGATATGATTCCCTATCCTAATACAGGCGTTATTTCTCCTCCGGCGATTAGTGATGAGGGCCGCTTTCGTTTTTTTTTTCCGCAAATGTCAGACCAGAGCTCTTTAGCCAACTTTCAACAGCACTGATTGCCTCCCTTGAGTATAACTCAGCATCTTCGAGATGCTTTGCGACAACAACCAGCGCTATGTCGTCAGCTTAACCCACCACTGTGGCTTCCCCGGGAGGGGAAGATTAAATACATCGTTGTACATGATGTTCCACAGTAGTGGGCCCAATACGGGGCCCTGTGGGACACCCGCGGAAACAACGTACTCCTGGGGTCCCTCATCGGTGTCGTACCAGAGCCTCCTTTCAGACAAATAACTATCGACGATAGCAGCGAGATAGGCGGGAATACCAACCTTCGCTAAAGATTTTCGTATTAGATTTCAATTGGCCAAATTGAATGCATTCTTCACATACAGGGTTACTACCACGCAATATTTGCTGGTACTACCTTTTCCGTGAATTGCATCTTCGGCCAAGCCAGTAACCAATTTGATGGTATCAGTGGTTGATCTGGCTTTACGGAACCCATACTGCCGATCTGAATGGCCGCCTTAGCTCTCAACAACGGGGAGTAATCTATTATAGATTACCCGCTCTACCATTTTCCCAACCGTCTCCAGGAGACATATGGGTCGGTATGAGGATGGTTCACCTGGAGGTTTACCAGGCTTAGGCAGAAGTACCAACTTCTGCCGCTCCCATACCGCTGGAAATATCCTCCTCGGACATGCACGCTTCGAACAACTCAGCGAACATGTCCGGCCTGGATTTCACGGCAAGCTTAAGGGCCTTATTTGGTACTCCGTCCATACCCGGTGCTTTATTTTCTCCTATTCTACCGCAGATCTCCAGCAGTTCGTCTCTGGTGACTGGAGGAATTGCCGTCACATTCAGAGGTGGTATATGTCGGTGCTCTCCTCTTGCTGGGGGAATAACCCCTGGATGATTATTAGCAAGAGGGTAGGACACGTGATCTGCGGAGAGAAACGGCCTCTGAATGGTCCCATCACGATTCTGTAGGCGCTCCCCCATGGGTTTATGTCCGCTTCTGAGCAGAGCCCCTTAAAGCACTCCCTCTTGCTTCGCTGGATGGCGAGCTTGAGGTTTTTGCGGGCTGCCTTATAGGCGCACTCTTTTTGCCCCTGATCGACTCTACCTACCGCCCTCTGAGCCGTTCTTCTGACTCGGTGGCAGGCTGATTGAACGCCGGTCAGTTCATCATTCCACCAGTAGTTTGGTCTTCTTCTGGGGAATGAACACCTTCTAAGCATGGACGCGTCACATGCTTTGGCGATGCATTGAGCCAGATGGACGGCTCTTTCCGTAGAGGTGCCTACCAGGGCACCCCCTACCAGGTTGATCTAACCTCACCTCTATGATGGTCTGCTCATCCAAAGATTTTGCAGAGCAGTCTGAAATCTTTTTCGGTTTCGGTTTCGGGCATGATAGCGCTTTGCCCTGTAACTCGACACATGTCTTAAAGAAGATTGCCTGCTGATCGCTATGGGTGTAGCGTTCACTGACGCACTAGGACATACCTCGCGTCAGCGCAGGGCTGAAAAAGGTCAGGTCTACAACCGAGCCTGACCCTCCTTTCTGAAAAGTGTTTACAGCACCTTCGTTAACCAAAACTATGTCCATCTGCGCGAAAGCTTCTAATAAACTGCGCCCCCAAACATTTGATTCCCTACTACCCTACTCTAGGGCCCAAGCATTGGAATCACCACCAATCATCTTTGGACTTCGTCCCCTTGCGTCGAGAACAAGCTTATCAAGCATTTGCTCGAATTCAGACAGTGTCTTGGGGGACTTGGTGGGGCGGAGCAGCTGTATATATATACACCACTTGCCCACACAAAGCCACTGGCTGCCTGACTTGCAATGCATTGTATGGCCTGTCGACCGCAAGCCCATATCGCCGTTCCACCAGTCGAATCTGTGACCCATATCCCACCGTGACGGTGTCTATACGGTTCACTTATGATGGCGATTTCCATCTCAGATTCGAACGTAGTCTACTCAAGTAAATTCTGAGCGACCCTGCAATGATTCAAGTTTATTTGAATAAATCTAATTTTCTCATTGCAGTGAGCACCTTCCTAAATTCCGGACATTTTCTACCTCCGGCAATATGCCGGTTATCCTGTCCCTCCTTCACCTTGAACAATAGGCATTTGGGGTCCCTATTGCACTCCCTGGCAATATGGCCCATCTCCCTATACCTTCTGCATCGATCAGATCGGTCAATGCTACTGGTGCATGCCTTGGCGAAGTGCCCAAACATGAGGCATTTAAACCACCTCTTTAGTGAAGTCTGTTCTCTTAAACAACAGACAACCCATCCAACCCGAACTTCTCCGGCCGCTAACAACTTCTGTGCTGCCTCCGCTGGTATTCGTATACGTATACAGTATAAATTTCTCCTTTCGGTGTTACTTCATCGAGATCCTTACATTGCATATAGATGTCATGTTTTTGGGCACACACTGCGGCATTCTCCCCAAGCGAGTTTTTCACTTGAGTGCGAAAGCCATCAGTTTTGCCCACGCTGGATCTTTTCAACTCGAACATGGGTTCTTCGGATTCGGTTCACATTTCCACTCATATCTTTTAGGTCGGGATCAGCTTTGACCTTTTTGAGTATCTCCGCGTAGGACAGATTGCCCTTATTGGAGATAACAATCGCATCTGGACGGGTTCGCACTTTTGCTTCTCCTTTCGTTTTTTTTTGCTGGCAACCTTAGTCCATCCATCGTTTCCGTTTGTCTTGGGCTTCGAAACGCTGGTCGACTTTTCTACATTCGCTGTACGCTTCCTTTCTTCAGAGCTATTAGTGCTGGTTTTCAGAGTTTCCTGTGGGCCTTTTTTCTCTTAGGCGTCTCCTCGTTATTTATTTCATCCGGATTCGATGGTTGTACGGTTATGTGTCACTTGAGTTGCTTGTAACACTGTTGGCACAGCGGGGTTCGGCGTATCCTTAGCATTCTTTTCCTCCATCTGTGATCTATTATAGACGACCCTAATCGCCCTCACCATATTCTTTATGGCTTGGTGCACGTTGCGCTTGTCCTTGATAAACCCAAACATCTCAACTATTTTTGCCCTAAGTTGGGTGAAGGGTAATTCGTCCGGATCGGGACTCTGCTCTCTATAAGTCCCGGCAGGGTTACTCCTTTTACACAGTCCTTCACTTTTGCCGTTTATTGCCCTTGCCTGTATTTTATCCTTCATCGTCTTTGGCATTGATGGAGATCTCAAAGTTGATGAGCTTCTTTTGAATGGATCCCTTCCTTGTTGCTGGAGCACCACCTGCTGTCGAGCAGCTTGAACATATACGGTGGGTGCTGTCATGGTTTTTGTTGTCCAAAAATCTGCCTTCAGTTCATCTTTGTTTAGTCTTGTTATTGGGATTCTCGGTAAGGTCATAGTTCGCTTTAACACCTCCTTCTCAAGATCCAAATCACTTGTAGCATTATATGCCACGGTGGCCAAGTTGTCTACCACCGAGGCACTGCGATCGAGGGCGACAACCGGAAGCCTTCTTGCTCACTCCCAAAAGCCGCCGGTAGTGGAGTTCCGAGCCCCTGCACCGTAAGTTTCCTCCTTCTCTCGTCTTCCATGGTGGTTTTATGTTCTGGGTATACTTCCCATAGCCATTTTGGTCCACGCACCAGAGATGAGCAAACACTAGTCCATGCACAGTCAGAAAAAAAAGTGCATGAACACATGTTTACAGATCAATAGGTATGCCCCAATACGCCAGCTGGGGTCGCGCCTAATGGGAGACCTGGCCACTCCTCTGTCACACACATTTTTATCGGAGATGGTTATAGCCATCAACACTAAATTTGGTAGAAAGTTGGGAACTGTGAACACTCACGCATACAGTGAGTTACATCCTTTTACGACGAATTTAATGGGGGGGCCCCACAGATGCAAAAGGGGGTGGATTTTTTTCTTTTTATCAAATATATTCATGTGAGGTATCAAATTAAAGGTCTCGGTTAGTACTTTTCCGCCGGTCTTAGTTTTGACATTTGTTAGAAAGGTGGGGAGTGCGAGCGATTGAAAGTGATCATTCCTTTAAGGGGGCCATTCTCAGAAACTACATAACCGAAAAATCTGAAAAAAATCAGGAGGCTGGCACTATATGGTGCCTGGGCTCCGAAATACCTTCCATACTGATATCTCTGCAAATAAAGTTAATAATAGTATATTACTATAATTTTGAGTAATTGGCTGTTCCTAGCACCACGAACGCCACCAACAATATAGGATATAACATAGAGCATAATCTAACCAAGTTTAGTGCAAATCGCACTATTTATAACAAAGTTATAATACGTCAAAGTTGTCGCTTCTTTGCAAATTCAAGACTATTAATGTCAATATCAACCGAAAGTGGATATTCTCACATAATATATGCATATATTAAGCGCTACGTACTATGAAATACACAAAACCTTTCGTACCTGAAGCGTCCAGCTTCCGGTTTCCCGACTTTGTAAGAGACAAAAAATAGTCCCGAAAATTCAATAAACTACTTTTAAAATATTATACTTTAGGATGCCTGTAATAATTATTGAAAGTTTCGTCAAGACATCAGTTTTTCTTAACAAGTAGAGCAAAGCATTTCAAAACTTAGAATCCGCCAGTTCGCTTCATTTTACGATTTTACTAGTGAATACGTATTATATTTTCTTTTTCGCGATGGAAGAGCCTCTCCCTCCTTTATTTTCTACTGCCTCGTAACAGGACTCTATGAAAGGAGGTTTTTATAACAACACATGTTGGGATGCGTCAAGAAGAGGAGAAATTCTTAAAGATCACGGTTCAGCTCACCAAAGGTCAACGAAAATATCAAGTGAGAATGAAATCTATTGGGAATTTTCCTTATATATATCTGATCAAATCGATTGTTCTTTTCATTTTCATTTTGACATCAAGTCAACTATGATCGTCAAGTTTCGATCACATTTTGAATTTTCAAGTCCCTACATATATTCTTGAACTAGTTGGAACAATGGCATATGAACTCGTGTCGACGGGCACATTTGTAGAATTGAACTTAGATGTGGGATTATGGATTACTTACCAGAGTTCACCAATGTACACAATTTTCAGCACCTCACACAAAATTGAACGATAAGAACACCGAATGCATTCACGATCTATTCATACAATAATATCGCAATGAAACGAAAAAAACTCTACTATCATCGAGTTTCTGCTCTACTGATTGATGTTTACGAAAATCATCTTTCACAAGCTTGACAACGGCTTATCAGTGAATCGTGCTAAAGATAACAACAATTTTTAATCGTAGTCTATCCGAAGAGATCGTTTTCGTTAATTTTCTCTGGGACTTGGTTTTCTAACAATACACATACGATATACTATCTGGCATAGGATAAGATAAAAATAAAAATATACGATTACTTGTGTGCGATTCTCCCAAACCAGCTTTTCAAAACTTTCGAGCTTATGCCATTTAACTCTCCAAATTCAATCATGTTAATATCAAATCATCTCATTACTACCGGAGCAAGGGATTCACGTTAAAATATGTAGATAATATCTAGTAGCTTCGTATGATATCTTATGGTCTCTGGTGAAGTGATATAGTCAAATCGTCCGAATATTATCAAGGAAGTAACATTTTTTCTCTCTAAAGGGTCATTGTTGAAGTTTGTCTCTTCTCCTTCATATTTTTTATTAAAATCTATATTTAACATAAAGCCTTGAAATAATGCAATGGCTAGCAACAAGGTAAATCTAAATACCCTCAGGGGTCGTCATCGTCAGTTTTCAATACGGTGAGTGGCGTCTCCGAAGTGCTTTTATGTTTTTAAAATAATTTTTTATTTTTAAGAAATAGTTAACAATAATATGTAGATTGGAAAAATGAGCAAAAAAAATCCAATGGCCACTGTGGGTTCTCAAAATTTTTGAATAACGATTTACAGACAGAGAACAGAAACAGTAAGAAATAAAAATCTAATTTTACAGTAAGTTGTCGGGAAATGGTAAAAAACCCGACAGAATTCATTTGGCCTTAGTGGCAAATAAAGAAATATAAAAATAATAATAAATGTTTGATCGCTTCAAAAGATACTTTTAACTTAAATTATTGGTCTTAAAACTATCATAATTGAAAACTATTTACTTTTCGGTTTATATTTTTTTCTTCTTTTTTCACAATAACATTAAAAAGTAATAATAACAGCCCCCATAGTCAAGTTCGGGAGATATTCTATCCTTTTGTCCGTGGTCCGCCTATGTATATGATACATAACTGGATCACCGGGAGAATCAAGAATTAGACCACAGACGAACGCTTCGGGAGGAATGAAGCCTGTCGTAAGAGTTTTCTCAAAATATCCATCATTTGGGTAGAACGGCTGCGAAACCCAAGGGTTCTCGCCATGCGATTCAGATATGATATCTGTATATATATGATTCCCAATCAATCTGACGATAACTGTGTCAATTCTTGGTACAGCAGCAGCTGTACACATCACTTCATTAGTAACATAATGCTCATAGTTTGACGAAGCAGTTCTATTAAGCTCCGTGCAAGCACGCAGACATTTCCTTTCAGAGATCCTTATTTTCTTCATTTGGCTAGCACTCGAATTAAACCAGATAGCACGCCCGTAGGTGAGCACCGGTCTAAGCAAAGTAAAAAAGCAAATAATCTTAACCTTCCGGCTAAGATGTGGAGCACAAGAGAGTCTTCGAAGAGACATGAATGCCTTGCGAGCGCTTTCTAGCGCGACTTTAACGTGCTCGTTAAATTGGAGACGCTCGTCAAGATGCACGCCCAGGTATCTAACGCACTTCTTATGAGGAATGCGCTCAGAACTATTCTCGTTCGCGGCAATGTGGAAATCTCTCCAATTCCTTTTCAAGTTCCTACTGGCGTACGCCAAGGAATTTCGAAACTTTCACACTTTTGCGCATTGATTTTCATCCGCCAACTGTTCGTAAAGAACTTAATATCATTGAACATCTTCTGAAGTTCATCTTGCACCTTAGTTACCTTCTCGTGTACCGTGTAAGCTATCAGATCGTCAGGAAAAGCAACCAACGACCTTTTAGGAGATTTATTAAACTCGAAAGAGTTGAGTACTTCGCCTGCAAATACTGCAAAAAGTGTAGGCCTAGTGACTGTCCCTTGCTGTAATCCATTCAGAACATGAAATGATGCTAATAGTGAGATTTCCGTCCGTAATGACAAAGCACTTTCCATACAGCATACTACGCAGCATCGCTACGAGGTGGCTGGGAAACTCATTTTTGAGGAGCCTGAAAATCAGTCCATCACCCTAGAAGTCCCAGCAGCCATTAACAACTCTTTGTCGACTACGATAGGGGGAGGAGGGAGAAGGTAAATCTGAACAAGCGGATGAAAAGTGAAAGCTTTTCAAACATGAGAGATTTTTTATGTGAGTAACTTCAGCAGCACGGCTATTCTGCTACGTTACTAAAAATTTTAGTCAACTTGTGTTAACATCTGCCACATAAATTAGATTATTGGAAAAGTTTACAGAAATTTACAATTAAAATTAATTCATATCAACGAACAATTTTCCAAATAATTTCAAAAATGCAGGAATATCAAGGTGGATGAGAAACCTAATTTTAGCATCCTGTACGGTAGCGAAATCATTGCTATTTGTGGCACTACGGCAATTTCCACTTTCGTCCCCAACGGAATGATGGAATTCCTTTCGCCATAGCTTTCGTATGGTTATGTCAGTAAGAAACTTTTCCCGAGAGCCAGATCGCGGAAATGTTGGCATTAAATTTAGGTTGCTTTCTTCCTATGCGAGCAGATATATATAAGGGACCATTAGATGATGGCCCCCTTCGAGGTGTCCCGTTTTATTATCATCATTATCAACGAAGGACACCGGTCCAAGCCTGCGTTAGTTATGAACTCCAGGATCCCCATTTTTCACCGAGGTCCGTCATTTTGATATTGCCGAAAACTGTCTGGGTCCTGCCCTCCGCCATCGCTCTATCCGAGGCAGAGTTTGCCATATCTTCGTGTCACGTTTATTATGCACATTCGGAAGATAGCTCCTAAATTTACTGCGGATTGCAACCTCGAACTAAATCGTCAGAATGAATCATTTTGAATGAAGTATTTTTTGTAATATTACTTGTATATGTATATATAAAGTTCCGCTACAGTTTTCTATTATTCCCTGCTTCTATGATCTTTACCACCATCATCAACGGCGTAACAACCGGTATCCGGTCTAGGTCTGTCTCAATAAGGAACTCACGACATCCCGGTTTTGTGCCAAACTCCACCAATTCGATATCCCTGAAAGCTGTCTGGCGTCCTGACCTACGCCATCCCTCCATCTCAGGCAGGGTCTGCCTCGTCTTCTTTTCCTACCATGGATACTGTCCTTATAGACTTTTCGGGTGGGATCATCCTCATCCATAGGAATTAAGCGACCCGCCCACCGTAACCAATTGAGCCGGATTTTATCCACAACCGTCCGGCCATGGTATCGCTCATAGATTTTGTCGGTATATAGGCTACGGAATCGTCCATCCCCAAAAATTCTTCCGAGGATTCTTCTCTCGAACGCGGTCAAGAGTTTGCAGTTCTTCTTGCTAAGAACCCAAGTCTCCGAGGAATACATGAAGACTGGCAAGATCATGGTATAATTATATGTCAACAAAATCTGCAACTTTAACGATGGATAGGTCTAAGTGACAAGCTGCCCCATCGAATACTAAAAGGTACTTTTCTGGCCAGGTGTCTCAAAATTCTTTGAAAAGTTAATTTTTAGGGGTTTATGTAAAATAAAACGTTGTAAAACAAAACCTTGTGTAAAACAAAACCTTATTAAAATCGTTTTACTGTCTGTCTGTCCGTCACGCGCATTTTTCTCGGAGCTGGCTATAGCGATTCACACCCAATTTTGTGAAAAGGTGGGAACTGTGAACGCTCATGCATACAGTTCTACATTGAATTTAAGGGGGTCCTCCTATATGCTAAAGGGGGTGTAACATTTTTTTTCAATAAATGTTGTCATCTGGGGTATCAAATGAAAGGTCTCAGTTAGTACTTCCCGAAGCCGGTCATAGTTTTGGCATTTGTTGGAAAGGTGAGGGTGTGGTTGTTTGAAAGTGATCATTTCTTTAACGGACCCATTCTCAGAAACTACCCAACCAAAAATCTGAAAAAAATCAGGAGCCTGCCACTATAAAATGCCTAGGCTCCGAAATACCTTACATACCGATATCTGTTCAAATAAAGTTAATAATAGTATATATCTATAATTTTAATAATTGGCTACCTACCTACCTAAGGGGAGATAGGTTCACCCTAGCACCACCAAATAACAACAATTTAGGCTATAATATAGAGCATGACCCTACTAAGTTTGTTGTAAATCACACTACGACTAACAAAGTTATAATAGGTCAAATTTGTCGGTTCTTCTCAAATTCAAGACTGAATATGGATATTCTCACATAATATATATGTTACGTGCTGCGTACTAACGGGACAAACACACATCAACCTGTCTTTATAGAAGGAATATCCAAAACCTTGGTCATATATCTTTTAGAAGATTTCTCTACCAACGATCTGAGTGGCAAGTTGTCACTTGTTTGAAGTGCCAACCGTTTACCTTGAAATATGATCATTAGTGGTATGGCATTACCGGGTGCATTTACACATTCCACGATCGCGGCATTTTCAGTATGTTGGGAAGACTAAATGCACTCTTTTCGCCCCCTTCTATGCCAAACCAGTCTGCTGGTGGTGGATTGTTGGACGACAACCTTCCTATCCATATTATAAATCCTTTCTGGATGGCTTTTGAAAACCAGTTATCAACAACTTCATACAGTCTTTTGACGTGATCACCAACGATAAATTTATTAAGCCCAGAATATTGGTCCATACCAAAGAGGCTTCACTCCAGGCTAATCAGCAACAGATCAGATTTTCTCTCTGCGACAAACGATGGAAAAACTGCTCGAATATGGACATCAGTTGCACCATCTCTTCATCGACTTTAAACCTGCCTATGATATTTGGTATTCCAACGAAATTAATAAAACTGACTAGGTTGACCTGACCTATGTGCGAGGTCAGATAAAAACAGCAGGATCACTATCGGGACCATTCAATATCAACAACGGTCTAAGACAAAGCAATTCCCTATCATGCGTCCTCTTTAACCTGGCCCTGGAAAAAGTGATTTGTGATGGTGAGGTTAATGCGAAGGGTATGATCTTCTTTAAGTCTACCCATGGCCCATGCTGACAATATCGACATCATGGAGAAAAACGACCCTAGACTTGCAAACAGCCTTCATCCAGTTCGAGCAGGCGCCTAATGGGGCGAGATCTTGGGCTGAATATCAGTAAAGGCAACACAAAATATGTGGTGGCAACGACCGGACTAAAAACCAAGCAACCAATAACATCAAACCGCACTGGTCAAACGGGAAGAATAAAGATAGGAGACTACAATTTTGAGACCGTTGATAATTTGCCCTATCTAGGGTCGAAAATCACAACTGATAACAGCTAAGACGATGAAATCCGCGCACGATTGTTTTCAGCCAACAGAGCCTATTTCAGCTTATAAAAACTCTTTCGCTCGTAATGTCTCACCATATGGTCAAAGCTCTTACTATGCAAGACTATTATCTTGCCAGCCCTTATGTATTCCTCGGAGACCTGAGTTCTTAGCAAGAAGAACTGCAAACTCTTGGCCGCGTTCGAGAGAAGAATCCTCGGAAGAATTTTTGGCCCCTACATGAGGATGGACGATTCCGTAGCCTATATACCGACAAAATCTATGAGCGATACCATGGCCGGACGGTTGTGGATAAAATCCGGCTCAATTGGTTACGGTGGGCGGGTCGCTTAATTCCTATGGATGAGGATGATCCCACCCGAAAAGTCTATAAGGACAGTATCCATGGTAGGAAAAGAAGACGAGGCAGACCCTGCCTGAGATGGAGGGATGGCGTAGGTCAGGACGCCAGATAGCTTTCAGGGATATCGAATTGGTGGAGTTTGGCACAAAACCGGGATGTCGTGAGTTCCTTATTGAGACAGACCTAGACCGGATACAGGTTGTTACGCCGTTGATGATGGTAATAAAGATCATAGAAGCAGGGAATAATAGAAAACTGTAGCGGAAATTTATATATACATATACAAGTAATATTACAAAAACTACTTCATTCAAAATGATTCATTCTGACGATTTAGTTCGAGGTTGCAATCCGCAGTAAATTTAGGAGCTATCTTCCGAATGTTCATAATAAACGTGACACGAAGATATGGCAAACCCTGCCTCGGATAGAGCGATGGCGGAGGACAGGACCCAAACAGTGGTTGTTGCGTCGTTGATGATGATGATGATGTGAGTCATGCTACTTACGTTACTTGTGAGACCCAAGCAGTAGTGACGAAAAAGTAGTGATTTGGACGAGGATGATCGACAACAGCCATCGACATCAAAGGAGCTACCGCCAAAAAGTAGCGATCACTCGATCGTTAATTTAAGATAATATAATTTTAACATTATAGTTCATTTGAATTGAACTATATTTTATATAATACATGCAAACTTCCCTATAAACATTTTTTTGGGGATATTGTTGGGAAAACACAGATTTCCTATGAAAAATAGCGATTTGGAATCTAAACTACCTAAAGCCACTCAACGCCCGAGGGACGCATGGATAGCACATAAGGGCATTGAGTGCCCTAGAGACGGGATTAATTTATAATTACCAAGGGGGGCGTAAAAACTGCGATTTTCCATGTAAAATACACAGGGGCACTGAGTGCTCGAGGGACGGGATTAATTTGTAATGACGGGTATAGAGTTAATACCTGCAATAAGTTAATAACCTCAAATTAAGAGCTTTCTGGTTTCAGATACAAATTGGAGTCGCTAGGCGTCTCACAATTGGAGAAATCTACCTGCCTCTTAAATTGTTCTCTAAAGTTATTGAAACCAATGACCACATTAGAAGGTTTTTCCACGTATTTAGATGAGTCTTTTTAATAGGAAGAATTATTTGAATCAATAAAATTTGTACATCATATTCTAAACAACTTTTGGGAATTTTTCTGAAAAATGTGAGCCAAAAATAAAAGAGTTAAGCTAGAATACATTCCCCTGAAAGTCCAACTGCGGGAAGTGTAGCAGCTCCAATGTTGATCTGAAACCAAAAAGCTTCTACATCTCTGATTTATTTTCTAAGAATATAAACCTCAATGCAGTTGAAAATGGCAAAAAAAAAATTTTCCTGGCATTCAAAAGTATTTCAATGTTTACCATCTTTTTTACTAAATATGCAAAATACGGTATTATCTACATCTTGGTACATCTTGGTTCATATTCTTAGTAATTTCGTAAAGAATTATATATCAAAATTTCTTACAGATCGATCCATTTTTTTCTAGCTAGAATTCCCGAATATATGGAAAACGTCATTTTGAGAGAAACACGTTTGAATAATCCCCCTTGGAATACAAAGATATTTTTCACACTTAATTGTGAACAAGCTAGAGTTACAATAAATACACACGCACTCGCACAATGTACTGACGACAAGCATTTATGAATATACTATCCACATAGCTCTACAAGATATCTTAAGGATATAAAGCAGCTATATCCCGAACGGTGGACCCTGAACCTGTCTCCGATAATAGTTTGGTTCTACGCCCATAAAGTCTAAAGAACAACGAATTTCTTCGTTGAAATTCCTGGAACGTATTCTGGGATAGCTAAAGATATATGCAATAAAAATGATGGAAATTTTCAAATGTGATTTCCCACCTTAAATGGGGGGAGTGGAAAATTATGATTCTGTTGGGCAGGTCAAACTTTTGACATTATTCGCGAGATACCGAGAGACTCTAGAACTTTCTAACGGTAAAAGATACAGTGGCCATTCCATGGAAGAATTTACCCGAAAAGAGTGGTGCTATCCACCATTAAAATTTCCACCATTGTAAAGGGAACACTTTTTATAATGAATCATTACTTTCTGTAAATTGAAACAACTTGAATACAGGCAGTCCTCTTACTTACGGCATGTTAGGTTCTCGAAATACGCGATGTAAATCGAAATGACGTAAATCGAGACATATTTTTTCATATGTTTACATATAAAACTCAAGGGTTAGGATCCACACAGACTCAAAATTTAAAAAAATAATCTGTAGATGAAAAACTTTCAGATGGCTTAAAAAAATGTGGGCATAACTTTTTCCAAACTCCTTTTAAACTGTGGGGTGTCACCTCATCCCATGAAGCAGCAATATTTTTTATGCATTGCAAGACATTATAACTTTTCCAAAAATCTCTCAGCTCCATGCTATCTTTTTCATTAGCCTTTACAATCTATGAAAAAGTTCTTCTGAGATAATAGCCCTTAAAAGACGCTGTAACTCCTTAATCGATCGACTGTAACAACGAAGTGGTGTTTGGAGGCAGAAACAAAACTTTGATCGATATCGGCAATACGCACAGGATGGCCGGGAGCATTGTCCAAAATAACTAAAGCTTTATAAGCAAAATTATTGTTTAAACTTCAGGTATAAAATGCTTAGTATACCATTGCTCAAAAATTATTGAAGTAACCCATGCCTTTGGATTAGCCTTCTGTATAACTGGAAAAGTACTTTTGACGGAATTTTTAAGAGCTCAAAGATTTTCAGACCTATAAACCAAAAGGGGTTTAAATTTAAAATCACCTTCAACATTCGAACCCAATAACAACCTCAAACGATCTTTAGCAGCTGTAAACCCAGGCATATACAGGGTGCGGCAGCATAACTTCCTTTTTTAAAATGCGCGCCACTCAGTTAGTTGATGTCATAGCGGAGCGCTAGTGGTCTCGTTCAAGAGGGGATACTGTAAAGTTTTGTCCCGACACGGTTCAGTAGCCATCATGCGTTGGAATAGTGAGGACCGTGCCTTTGCCGTTGAGGTTTACTTTTCAACTTTTCAACTTTTCGGTTATTGCAACACAGCGTGCATTTCTGAATCGCTTTAATTTAGCCCCGTTGGCTCCCGTCCCAGACCGCAAATCAATTGTTACATGGATCACTACATTCAGACAAACTGCAAGTGCGACAAAAGGAAGAACTGGAGTCCCTCGGCCCGTTAGATCACCTGAGAACATTGAAGCAATGAGAGCGTCAATGTTGCGATCGCCACGGCGTTCTGCGCGCAAACACGCATCTGCCCTTGCACTATCCTATCGTTCTGTGAGAAGAATTTTTCGTGATGATCTTCATTTTCATCCCTATAAGATGGCGATAGTGCAGGAACTTTCAGAACGTGACTTCAATTCTCGGATGAACGCGTGTGAGATTATTCTTGATGTCGTTCCCGAGGGTGCTATTGTTTTTTTTAGCGATGAAGCCCATTTACATTTGTGTGGGTCGGTTAACAAACAAAACATGCGCTACTGGACTGACACCAACCCTCGAGAATTGCATCAAAAGCCTTTGCATTCACCCAAAGTCACAGTGGGGTGTGCAATTTCCTCAGCTGGAATTTTTGGTCCCCGGTTTTTTGAGGAAAATGAGGTTACAGTGACAGTAAATTCGGACCGGTATGTAAACATGCTACAGAATTTTTTTTCCCACGGCTAGAAAATTTGGATTTGGGGGACACTTGGTTCCCACAAGACGGTGCAACAGCACACACTTCAAGAGCATCAATGGCTGTTTTGAGGGAAGACTTTCCAGAGCGCCTTACCTCAATTAGAGGCGATTTGGAATGGCCGGCACGCTCTCCCGATCTGTCCCCTTGTGATTTTTTTCTATGGGGTTTTTTCAAATCCCGTGTTTATGTGAACCGTCCAAGAACCCTACAAGATTTGAAGACCAACATCCAAGAAGAAATTGCCAACATAACACCTGCTATGCTAACAAGAGTCATGACAAACGCCAGAAATCGGTTTACGCAATGTATGGAGAATGGGGGACATCACCTAACAGATTTGATCTTCAAAACAATGTAAATAAAAACTTTAGACATGTACCTACATTATAAAAAATAAATGAATATTTTCCGATGCATACAATAGTTTTTATTGAGTTTTGAAAAAAGGAAGTTATGCTGCCGCACCCTGTACTTTTCTTTCTTCAATATAAAAGTGCGAGAAGGCATTTTTTTCCAAAATAGGCCATTTTCGTTCACGTTAAAAATTTGTTTAGGCGAATAGTGGATAATTCCATAATTTCCTTTAGAATTCCAGGAAATCTCCGAGTAACCACATAATCGGCATTAGCAGCTTCTCCTTGCACTCGAATGTTATGTAACGAATATCTCATTTTAAAGCGCATGAAACGTCCGCAACTAGCAGAAAAAGATTTTTTTTCTTCACTATTATTCTCGCCAAGTTTATTTTGCAGTGTGTTGATAATACTAAGCGCCCTATTTTGAATAATAGCCAAACTTAGAGGAGTTTGATTTTGAATCCAAGTGTACAAGAGTTTTTCCATTTCACAAATTAAAGCATGATGATGGTATGATAGTGCTGTTTAAAGAGACGGAAGTTAGAGCAGTTAGGAGTTCTTCGTTATCTTTCTATATTGTTTGTACGGTCTTGCGTGATAAATTAAGTTCTGATCCAATATATGAAGTCGAAGAATCGTGGTCTTTGAGTTTTAAAATCATAGACTTAACCTCAATTGTAATTGTCTTTCTTACTCTCTTCTCCACTTTACTATCACTGTCTTATTTAGGTGGCACAGTTAGATTAAAATTCACTTAAATATGTATGCGAAAACAAAAAATGTCAAAAATGCAAAACAAACTAATGTATTATATCTTGATTGTCCGTTGTCCATGAACTAACTAAACAAAATCACCGGCATGTGCGGGGTAATCCCCGCTCGCCGACACCGTGCCCCGCCGGCCCCATGGACATTGACCTCGCGACAAGTGGATTCTCCTATGCCGGAAATCGAAACAATTGACGTATACTTGAGGAGTAGTGTCAAAACATTGTTCGACGTAACTTGAAACGACGTCAGTCGATGACTGCCTATATAACTAAGCTACTTTGGTAAATTTGGTATAATTCCTTTATCTATTTTTCTTCACTTTTCTAAAATTCTTCTTCAGCCCAGGAAACAGTAAAATGTATTCCAATTACTTGCATGCTCAAAACCTACTGTTATTCTTGGAATAAATCAATAAACATACTAGCGTTGGAAACTTTTACACCGTAAATTATTGAAAATAACCGAAAATACCGTGGCTAAGCAGCTAATTGATTTTAGAATAAATTTCACTATCTAATAATTTCCTCACTACTAATGTCATCTACATTCTCCTAACAGTACCTAAAAATTTAGTTTATTTTATGATAAAATGAACAAAATGTGATGTGACCAGAGATTTTGCGACGCACTACACATTCATTATTGTTTGAGCTATTTATTATATTTTTGGAGGAACACCAGTAGTAGAAACAGATATTTTAATCGGCAATTTAGTATTGAATCAAATTAAGTAACATAAATTAAGAATGTATGTTAGCAACTGATTATATCTGTTTCCCTAAACCTTGCGGCCGGGAAATTAATATGGACATTCCGATTGGCAGAATTCATTGACCACAAGTATGCCTCATACTCGAATATCTTCTTCTGCAGGTAAATCTTATTAAATTCAATCTAGTTCACCCGAACATATTCGCTGGTTTTTACTTGAGTTTTTGTCGTTCGATTCCGTAAAATTGTGACATAGCGGCCAAAGAAGTTCTGCAACTTTTTGTGTGCCATTGGAAACAATTCTCCGCTCGTTTCTCTGCACTTTTTACTAAGGGTAAAATCGCTGGCTTATGTAGCTCCAGCAAACAAGGACTCCTGCAACTGCAAGTGCGCATATCAATTCCATTTACGATGTCAACATAAGCCATATATAATTCTGAGGATTGTGCAATCCAAAGGAGCCGAAACTCGCGAGCAAAAAGGTCTTGAGACGTGTCATGGCATTTCACGTGTGTGTATCGGAAGAAATGAAAAACTGAGCGACATTGTACCCGCAAAGTTGCAGCAGCGATGCCGTTGGAACAATTGTGTTTTTTGAATGCATTGCATGGAGCATGCATCCATAGATGAAAAGGTTGCGTTGCGAACATAAAAACTGACTGAAGCAACATTTCACGGGCTCAGGGAATTTATTTTGCCTTCAGATGATCACAATTTCCAAGTCAATACCTCTTACGTTTAGAACGGCCCAAGATGTGATATCGTCTGCCTTCCTAAATGATGCGATTAAATGCACCCGAATTGGGACAAAGTCGTTGACTGTGATCTTATGGAGCAGTGAAATGTTTATTTTTAGGTAATTGATCAGTGCGACATCGATGGGAAAGGCGAGGAGATTCAGGCCACGACTCCTTCGCGGGACCAAATATGGAATTTAACTAAATCAAACACGATTTTCGAGTTAAGCTTAATTCTCCCTAATTTTTTTACCATTCCATTTAGGCCCAAGATAATCGTAAGATTTTTCTCCAAAAAGCACGCTTGTGGGAGCGTTATCACGTTCAAGAGCAGCCCGGAACCCAACCGGTAGTGAAGCAGACTATGTCGAAAAGGCAAACAGAAAATAACATGAGTAGAACGAGCGTAAAGATACCCGGTAATTCGTAATCTGGGATGATTTGAATCCACTATCAACGTCAGGAAATCAAACATGTAACGTTGCTTCGATTAACTAATTTACTCAAGATCCTCATCGTAATTCAACCTGAAGTCAATGCAGAAGCCACTGTTGGTATGCCTAGAGTAGTTGCTCTCATTTAGATGCTTCTTGTTAGGCTAAATCACCTGGCCTATCGCAACAATTCAAATTGGCATGCTTGAAGGTTGACTGATTTCTTGAAGCGGCCAAGACGCATCAGCGGAAAGGAAAGCGATTAAACTACAGGAACTGTGTCAGTGCGCTAGATACCATGATTTGACTCTACCCATGCTCACTGAGTATCGCAAGATATTCTTGTTAAAGCGCGTTGTGTGCATTTGCTAATTAGAATCCAGAAAATTACATACGCATTGCATGCTGGTGGCACAGGTAATTTGCTACAGTTTACAGTATCTCGCTGCAGCCGCTACATGTTGGTCTAGGCTTCCCGTTTTGCCAGTATTAAATAACTGAAATTGATTCTACTGGTCCGTAGGCCTCTAACAAGATAGATGGATGTTACCTACAAATGACGGAATGGCGGAACAGTCATGTGGGACCATTATGTTGCCAACTAAATTAACTGGGTTAGGAGTTACTTTGTGCTTGTTATAAAAATACGGTAAAGAGAAATTTTCCTTCAATCAAATATGCTTAGAACCGCTGGCATACTAGTTTTCGGGATGATATGGTAGAATAGCTCCAAATACCAATATAGAAAGAGATACTCGGACAAATTTCAAATGTTGGATGTACTGACATGTGGAGTTATTAATCTCCTTGAAGTAGAGCTTAAAAAAAGAGACGAAATGTGTTAATGCGAGCGTGTATTAAGCAAAACTGCCCACTTACAATACTAACAATTTTTTTTATAATCATTTTTTTGTTGATTTAGGCAAAAATATGTAACGGTAATAATTTGTTAATTCAAGCAAAATAATCGAGTTACGTTGCATTCTTTGGTTCTTGGTCACATTGCTAGGCGAAATCTCTGGTGTTAATTGTGGCTTATAATTTCCTTGCTATATTACGATTTTTCACTTAAATCAAATACCGCATTCTTAGGATGAGATCAGCATGAAAAGAATCACAAATCGGGAAATCGGAAGCTTGACGCTTCAGGTATAAAAGGTTTTGTGTTTCCTTATCTCAGGATCATAACGCAGATCTCCATTGGCTGATAGCATTCACTCGAGATATTTTAATCGCTCAGATGTGTTAGCGGTAGTAACGTGCCCAGAACTGAGCTGCCGAATGCTGTCAGTCAATGGAGAACTGCTTCATGCATTAACGCAACCTGGATGAAGGGGTGTTCCACAACTGGTGTTCTTTGTGATCCAGGTATCAGCGAACGTCTCAAATCTAAAATTTACAGCAATGTCATCCGTCCTGTCGTTCTATACAGGTCTGAGCGTTGGCCGACTATAAAAGACAATGAACGGCGTCTTCCGGCAATGGAGGCAAAGAGTGTTGGACTAGTGGCGTGACACGTTTTGATCATATCCGAAATGAGGATATCCGCGATCGTTATGGGGTTGTACCTATCGTGGAAAAATTGCGAGAGAGGCGTTTTCGATAGTATGGTCACGTAATTCACGCTAACGAGAATTCACTTGCCAAGATTGGTCTGAACATCAAAGTCGATGGTAAGCCACCAAAAGGCCAACCGAAACAACGGTGGGTTGATACGCTAGATGGGGATTTAAAAGCCTCATGATTACATCCAGATCAGGCATTTGATAAAATAAAATGGCGAAACCAATCTCGACGAGCCGACCCCGCTTGTGAACAGGGCAAAGGCAGTAGGAAAAGAAGATGATGTGAAGAGTGATGAGTGCCTGACAGTTCCGTGTTATATAGTTAAAAATTCTGTTTGCCATTATTTTTTTAGAAAGCGATTTAAATAAATCATTTGATGGAAAATACTGTATTGATAAACCTCATACACTTCACAGTGGTAATTTAATATTATTAGCAAATGTGAAGAACTTAACTTGCAACAGATACAAAAAAGGGCTGGTGAGAACTACATTCTTCATGAATGGAGTTTTAATTTTACTTGAATGTCAATTATTCTCGTTAACTATGATCTCAGCATCTTATTTCTATGGCGCAAGATGTTGTTAATTAGCACGAAATTGATAAGTTTGAACTGCTAGATTTCCGGGACATTTGGCACATGTATACGGAATATTGTCCTCTATGTCAGTGTGGTAGTCCTAGTGGGAAATTAAGCGGGTTTTTCAGTAAATTTGCAAAAGTTGGTAATATACTATATATAATAGTGAGTTTATTTGAGCAGATATCGGAATGGGACATGAGGCCTAGATTTCATCTAAGCGAACTTTCAAGATTTCTTTCAGCTTTTTGGGTTGGGTAGTTTCCATACTCGCACACTTTGCAATTCATGACAAAACTAATATCAGTTTCGTACTAATCGAGACCTTTCATTTGATATCCTGCACGACTATATTCGGTGAAATTTCTTTTTTAAATCCCCCCTATGAATGTATGGGGAGCCCCCTTTAAACTACACCTAAATTTATATCACTCTCTGTATACATGGGATTTCATAGTTCCCATCTGTCCACCAAATTTCGTCCGGAGCAGTTTAGCCGGAGAAAAGTGCGTGTGACAGACAGACAGACAGTGAATCGATATTAATAAAGTTTTGATTTACACAAAAGCTTAAAAATTTATATCTAACAGTTGATTTATTCTTCTATTACAATAACTTCTGAAGGAAAATGAAAGGAGAGATTAAGGTTTGTCGCAGGCTAATTTTACTTTACAGTTGCTTTGAAGATCCATTTCCGTGGTTTCGCGGCATGTGAATCATTTGACTCCCGAATCATTTTGATTTGCTAGCATGCGCCATTTTTCTTTTTTCCTACTATTTAGCATCATTTAGCGCCTCCATTATTCTTCTTTCAGGTTTCCATTCTAGCTCAAAATGATCATTTTAATTCTGAGTGTAATTACGCGGTATTTCTAGTGATTTAATTATTTCAAAACACATTTTAATTTACTAATGAAATGTTTCAAAATTCTTTGTCGTATATTCCATCAATTTGTTATTTTCTAATAGCATATACTTTTATAGAATGCCTAGTCAGCCGTCAGTTGTCATTAATCGTGGATATTATATAGAAGGGAAGAAAAGCTACTTCGCTTTTCCTTTAGTCTTTTTCCCGTTGACAAGCGCGGTGGGCTTTTCGCGATCAGTTGCGCCATTTCATTTCACCAAAGGCCTGATTCGGATGTAGTGGTGAGGGCTTCAAATCACCATCCAGGGTATTAGCCCACCAATGTTTGGACCGGTCTTTTAGTCGCTTACCATCGACTTCGATGTTCAAGCCGATCTTGACGAATGAACTCCAGTCTCTTCCGCAATTTTTTCCACGATCGGTGCAATCTCAAATCGATCACGGATATCATCAACTCAAATGCGATCATGGCATGTCACGCTACTAGCTCAATGCATTATCTTCGTCTCCATGACCATAAGAGGCCTTTCATTGCCTTTTATAGTCGGTCAACCATAGAAGGCGGCAGTATAAAGGGCACTGAACGTCCCGTGTGACAGTGTCCATAACACGCCAAAAGAGGAGTTGTGAGAGGCGCTTCTTTGGTGAACAACAACAAAGACACAAAGCGGTTTTGATATACCCGTCACACTTCGGACTTTGCTTTTCGAATCGCGGTAGAATAATAGAACCCAGCGCATATGTTGTTCTGTAACTACGTGTTATTGCTAATATCCCAATTGGAGGACCCGCTGAGTCAAATGTTTGGGTTTCCTTTGCCTTTCACAGTTCAATTGTGATGTTGTCAGGTCCTGTTGCTTTCCCCCATTTCAATCGCTTAATTGGTTACTCGAATTCTGGGCTGACAGGTGAAGTTGCTCGAAATATCGGTTTGGAAGGAAATCAAGACGTAACATGGTGGTTTTCACGACATAGTAGCATTCCAAATGGTCGGGTTGCCAGAGGCGATACCTCGTTCGACTGCGGAGGCAGCCTAGACTCCAGAAATGAAGAATTCCCACGCCACGATGCCGGCAACGCGAGATATCGCGCGAAATGCACGCCCGGAAGGGCTGGCCAAAATCGAGGAAAGATGAAAATTTCCACCAACCCGAGTCGTAAAAGTTTGTGAAAATATGGGAAAATGCAAAATCGTTAGATTACCGGAGATAATACCTCGTTCGAACAGGGAAACGCAAAAATGTTCGCTCTAAGATGCCGAGAGAGAAAAAATCTTCATCATCCCTAGGTCGTAAAAATTTGCAAAAAAAAAATTCAAAAAAGGCAAAATCGGCAGATTGTCATGGGCGATACCTCCTTTAAATGGGGAGGCGGCCGATTCAAGAAATGTGACAATTTCGACGCTACGATGCGAGGAACGCACCAAAAAAATGTAAGTTGGGAGCGGCCTCCGGGTCGTAGAAACTTGCAAAAATGGAAAAAAATGCCAGATCATTGCCGTGGGTGATATCACGTTCGAACGTGGATGCGGCCCAGATTCAGGAAACTTGAGAATTTTTACGCTACGATACCGGGAACGCGAAATATCGAAAAACTGCAATTTGGAAGGAGCTGGCCGAAATTGAGACAAATTGAAAATTTCCGGGACCCCCGGGTCGCAACAATTTGCAACAAATCAGCAACCCGGAAGCAAAATGCTTCAGGTATGAAAGATTTTGTGCATTTGAGCTCGTAAGCTCATAATGTAGTGGTGTAATCAGGCCATTCACTTTAGTATGATACTGACAATCAAAGTCTTAAAATGGGATAAGTTTGCACAAAAGTGACAACTTTGACCTACTATAGCTCTGTCAGTGATAGTGCGATTTCCACTAAGTTTGGTAGTATTGTTCTGGGATAAACTTAAGGCTGGTTCCCAGTCAGTTTCTAAAAAACATACTTATAATGAATATGGTAATATTATATTATTAACTTTATTAGAACCGGCATCGATATGCATGGACAATATTTTTTCAGATGGTTGGGTTTTGTACTCTCTGGGAACAGGTCATTAAAATAGCTAATCTTTTCGGACCCCGCACTCTTCCCTTTTGCAATCAATGTTAAGACTAATATTGGCTTCGTTATGTACTAATTGAGGCCTTTTATTTGATATCCCACGCAACAATTTTACTCGATGAAAGAAAATT
Source organism: Hermetia illucens (assembly GCF_905115235.1). NCBI lineage: Eukaryota > Metazoa > Arthropoda > Insecta > Diptera > Stratiomyidae > Hermetia > Hermetia illucens. Next base: position 100,284,265 of record NC_051853.1, on the reverse strand, counting down.
TTACACCCGTTCTCCCGCCTAGCATCTTGCTTCATATGTATCATATCAACAGAAAGTTTCGGAAAGGCTTTTCTTTAGAAAATAGTTGTAGTAAAAGTCAAAGATATAAAACAAGAGATTTGTATGGACTTCGCGCTCATTTCTACTAAGGAATAAGTATCCATGTTCACTAAGAGACTAATTTGATTTAGATTCGGAATATCAAATCCTTACGGGTCAACAATAATATATGAAGTTATATAAATGTGTGTAAGTTACAGATTCAGATAAATTACTTATAATTCCTGGCAAAGGCGTTCGAAGTTTCCTTTGCTAGCTCCTCTTGCAATTTTTCCTTCTTGTATGTGGTAATTATACCCGCCCTCAAATTGTTCGGTTCAATAGCTCAATAGTTTTATTTCGCAAACAACGTAGCGATTTCACTATGAACAATGAATAATAAATTTATCATTCCCTATTAAACGCTTAACCGTGACTTAATAGACTTATCCCATTTGATTTGGCCGCGATTTGGTGTTGATGGAGTTTAGGTTTTACACTGAGAACCCACGTTTTCGATTATAATCTGCAATTAACGTTCCACTACAGAAGGGAATGAAATTGTCACCACGCCTACGTATGCTTGTAGCCAGTTTTGTTTTATGAAATAACGTTGTATGACGATCAGAACAAACTGATTTATTTTTTAATTTAGATCTAGATTTATCTTGGGAGTAGAAACATGATTTATGGTTTCGGATATTAACTTATTTGCAACCTCCCTTTCAATAATTGTTCGCTAGGTTCTGCGCAATGTCACTCAGTAGATTGTCTTCACACGAGTATAATAATATGGGGAGAAAACAATTTATGTATATTTAAGTATATGTATTTATGGAATATAAAATTTACCTTTGTGGCCTAAGTTATTCAACTTACAAGTTAAGTATGTGGGTGCGGTGGTCGTAGTGATCCAAGTACGCAGATCTCATTCCCGGAAAGCATTTCTAATTTGTCACAACAGGAATATCTTATCTCACAGAATTTAAGATAATTCCATAGTCTAGCGTAGTACTCCTTGAAGTAAATCTAGAATAAATTAAGCTGTCTTAGCATACCTTCTACAAATGGAATGTTGGAATTGTCCAAATGATTATGATAGCAAATGACATCGCTTTACGCTGTACGAGCGTTTTTATAAGGAACATGAAAGGATACGGTTAATACCTAATAAAAAAAAAGATCTTGTTAGTCGCGAAGCGAGGAGGGGCTTTGGAACGGGGTTAGAAGGAGATCATTTAATTAGGGGACTACTATCAGAACCTACCTACCTAACTCAAAAATGATGGCTTCTAGCCATCAATAACAGCAGAAAACATCTTATAAAAGACACCCGGTAGACGGGGTAGTGTAGGATCTTTACGCAATAACAAAACTCGACGTTATTCCATACCCAATGGTAAACAGACTGACAAATTACTTTTCTGAATTAAAACAATCAGATAAGTCAAGGAAACCTTCTAAAAGTGTTCATGGTAAAGGAGTCGTTGGCTATTTCAAACTGCTTATTTTAAGGTTTTATGTGAAACAAACAAACATTAATTTCTATTCAATCTCGGCTTTTTTCAGAAAAAAGAAGAATCTTCAAAAAATATTTGCCTAAACACGTCAGCATGTGCGATTTTTACCCACTAAAACAACCCCTGACTCCCCCGAGGCCACGCGGAAACACCATTAGGTATTATATCTCGGGGCGGAATTAGCATACTTTAGCCCCTTTCTTCTATCCGCGGCGATCATAACTGCATCTTCCTGACTTCATCCACTTTCATCAGTTAACCCGAAATCGTTGCGATCATTGAGCTGATCGCATCCGGGTCCTTCTGGCATGTTACTATTCTCCAGATAATTACCTGTGATAGCATTTCACCTAGAGTTTTCTCCAAGTTTCTCTTTTCTTCCACCAAACTGGGACATTGTAGAAGTAAGAAATCTGGGTCCCTCTGGACTTCATCGCAGTTGAGATAGTCAGATTAGTTGTCCAATTCAGAACTGTACAGGTCCTGACGATATCATCCATAGCCAGTGCGGAACTGAGTAACATTGTAATTGATCTTCCATGCCTTCTCTCTAGCCACTTCATAGTAGGAATCAATCTGCGTGTCCAGCGATCCCTTTGCTGTTATAGATCTCTCCTTTCGGCTTGTTTTGTACATATGTTGTATGGAGTTATATATTAGAAAACAAAATAACTAACATGTCTTACAAGAGATGGCTCTGGTGTGTTTTTTTTTTGTAGAAATAGTAACACTAAATGGTTAAAGTGTACACAGTATGTTTTTAATAGTCTGAAAATGGAAAATGTTGTCCCTACGAAGCAGAATTTGCAGGCAGTTTTTCTATAATTCTATAAAAATAAAATGTCGCTGGAAGTCCGAACATCAACTTGGGTTCACCAAGAAAGAAGAAAATTGGGTACCGCACCAGTTGACCGAAATACAACAAGAAAAGCAATTAGCCACTTCTGGGCTGCTTTTTGAAAGACACAAAAAGAAGTAAATTTGGTATCGAATAATTAATCGTGATGAAAAATGGATTCACTATAGTATTCGTAAGCATAAAAAAGCAAGAGTCATGCCAGGTGAACCGTCAACTTCGACACAAAAACGAGATATTCACAGCAAGAATCGTATGTTGTATATCTGGTGGAAGCAGCAAGGTGTGCCGTATTGCAGGTTGCCACAATCGAATGAAAATGTGAAAGCTGAACTATATCGAGACGCTTTAAGTTGAACTTCGTACGATAAACGACCTGAATGGGCCCAAAGACACAGAAACATGACTTCGCTTCACGGCAACGGTAGACCTCATGCTACGAATATCGTTACTCCTAGCATGACTTCCGGAAAATTTCAGTAAATTGTTTTTTTCAGATTTTTGAGTTGGTTAGTATCCGAAATTAGTCCTATTAAGTTTACACATTTTAATTCCTTCCGGGTTGTCCAGTGGTTAGAGTTCCCCTAGCGGCACTGTAGTCGAAGGATATTGACGACCGGGGGTCTGCTGGCCTATTCCAAATAGTCGCCGGTACTGGAGTTCCGAGCCCCTAGACCGTAAGTATATAGACATTATCTTCGTCCATATTGGTTTATTATGCTGGGCGACCTTCCCATAATAATAACCATCATTGGAGCAACAATCCTTATTGGATCAGGGCCTTGTAGTGTATTCGAGCACTTCATTCAAGATCGTACAGGTACACTACAGTGCACTGTAGGCGAAAATGTGGTCAGCATTGCGCTCGCCAGACATTATTTATTACTTGATTCCACTAAGACTAAGCCGACTGGCATCCGACATCCAATCCAATCCAATCATCCAATAACAAATTCCTCTGTCACCAGTGACTGTTGAACCGCGACCTTCCGCTACGATAGCCCAGTGCTCTAACCACTTGAGCCATCTACCACAAAAACTGATATCTTCTAAAATAAATATATTAATATATTTTGAAAATTTACTCTTATAATCATTCTAGACCCGTAAAAAGAATAAGTGCAACCTAGCTGAAAGTTTGGTGAAAATCCTATTATTATTAATGAAGTTGCAGTAGGTCAAAATGGCCTCTTTTGCGTTAAATTGCTACTCCCTAAGAGATAGAACCCAACATACGTACCGCAAAGTTTATCCTGTCGAAAAGTAGGAGGACTTGCAGGTGTATTGTGGGCATTCTGACAGGCCATAATTCACTAGCTGGGCATATGTTCAGAATAGGAATTACCGAAGATGATACGTGTCCCTCCTGTAATGAGGAAGCGGAATCCACAGAGCATTTCCTATGTGAATGCCCGCCTATGGACGCATCAGGCATCAGATTTTTGGTGCCGATGTCCTCCAATTGCGGCGGGTGGCATCACATCCACTAACGGAAATCCAGCGATACGTTAACGAATCCGGAATATTCCGTTAGACGGGGGAGGCGAGTACAATGGGCCAACACGGCCTGAGTACTCAGAAGCTGTAGCTTCTCCCCCACCATACACACATACACACACACCCTAAGAGATAACATGTCAGTACCACATCGAATTGGATTTCGGCTACATTCGGCGTATATACAGCATAAACTATATATAAATGAAACCATCGTGTATCCCGATATTATCGCATGAAAGATCAACGAACGTTTCTTACCTGAAGCGCCGAACTTTCGATTTCAAACTTGTTTTCTTGGCGATCAATCTGGCGACATCCATAAGCGCACTTCGGGCGGCAATGTCACCACTACAATATACTAAACTCTTGCAGCTGACACTCGGCTGGGCAACTTGGCGGACGATCCTTTCTCACGGGGATCTTTGCCTTCAACCAACGAATAAGCACTTGAACCAGGCCCGGGTCCGATCTTTTGCCCTGCCCCTATCCGCCACGCTCACTAGCAGGAAAGTAAATTCTTTTAAAAGTTCAAAGTGGAATTTTATAGGACGGCGAAGTGCCCCTGTAATAGATTTTTCAAGGACTCCGTACTATAACCCAAACTAACTTACATTTGAAGAGAAGAAGTACGTATCTTTCCATTCTCTAGGATTGAAATGCGAGCGCCGCGCTTAGTGAGTAAATATTTTTACCGGGACACTCGCACCATTGCCAGCAGTTCGAAAACTTGTTACGTCGTAGATTTCTGGACCCTCTGTTCATTTTCTCAAACCTAGCTACAGGAGAGCGAGTTTTCTTATTCTTTGCTTTACGTCAAAAACTACTTTCCTCCCTAACAATGGACTGATTTTCGCTTACAAAATTCACTCACCTGTCAAAGTAGGTAACGACAAAGCGGGAAAAGACGAAGTTTCGTTGTTAGTCAACGCAGTAGGAGCACTGCCAACCCCGGCAAAACCAACTGAGATAAGGGATTCCAATTTTCCACAAATTATTCAGGCGATTATGAGCCAGATTCCATGCCTAGGCTGTCATATCCGGACCGCCGCCGACAGCACCAAAATTGTTACGGAGAACTTGGAGTCACTTTTACCAGTTAAGTTTTCATTGAAAGTACATTACCTAAATTCACCTAACAATGGCGTGCAACTTAGCAGTTGTACCGCGGAAACTGCGCACAAAGGACTAAACGAAGTACAACAAACTCGCATGAATATCACAACTGAACTCCCGATTCATCTTCCCAATACAGCATGACTTAGAATTATGTGTAACCAACAACAACAAAGACAAACGAACGTTTTTGTTGGGAACTGCTAAAAATTTTCCTTTATTAGCTTTGAATGGTAGCAGGGTTTCGTAGAAAAAGTTATGAGAATGGAAAATAAAAGTGATCCCTTTTAATTGGAATTTTAAAATCAATTGCAACTAAATAATTGTTAGGAGGGAAATGTTGGTGTTGAAGGGAGAAAATGAACCTCTTATCCACTAGTCACAGAACAAAACGAGCCAAATGATACAGATGCCCAGATTATCAATCCGATTCTGGCTTATGACGTTAGTTTACCTAACACTATTTTACATTTTCGGCATACATTTCGAAATGAAGTCTTTATTTGATTGTCATGACATCGGAAGTGTTCAATCCGTGAAGTGACTTTCTAAATTACTTCCCTTATCAACTAAAGAATAGGATGCCTTTTTTTGTCCTCCAGTATCTCAACCGATTTCATATTTTGTTCCCCAAGTTTCTAGAAGTTGCTTCCTTCCATGACAGAGTTCACTTGCAAAGTGGCTTTTGAGGCTTCGTTTTGAGTTTGTACTGGTTGATCTCGGAAATCTTATGCTCGTTTCTTAGAAATTTTTCTCGTTCAGCGACTTCAGTTCGTTGTTATTTGCTTTCGACTATTTTAAGGTAAGTCCCCTCGCAAAATCGTTAGAAGTGTTCGAGTGTATTATCACTTTGCGATTTCACGGCTATCTGTGTAAGTACCGAAGCCACGCAAGGATCAGTGAAAGCCGTTGTAGTGTCTTGAATTCAAAAGCAGACGCAGTTCAGATGGTGTTTCATTGGGGTGTAGCATGTGCTAAGTTCGTTGGTTAGGTTGGTTAGGTAAATTTTTGTAGTGACATTCTTAGAATTTTTTATAGCTACAGCCTACCATGGCATAAAACCTTGTTTCTCGGGTCAGCTTCCCTCGGTCGCTGTATAATGTTTGTCTGGTGATTACCACCTGGAGGTAAGAATAGAGCTTTTTTGGCAGAGCTGCAGTTGATGAACAGGAATATATTTCAAGACACTGTACACTGTCGTCTGTCACATACCACCTACCAATCACCACTTCATTTGTATTTGTATCTATGAGGTAGGAGAGAGGCGTAGCCTCTAGGCACTCAGACAGTCGTAGTCTATTATAATTGATGTCTCCGCAGAATACCCCAAATTCATTTATGTAACTCTGTAATAGGAGCATAATCAGCACTTAAAGGCTGTTGTCTGATTCATCCACGTAGGAAATGTCCTGCGGATTCCACTTCTTCATTACAGAATCGTTAAATTCCTATTCTGAACAGCGAATTATATATATTCTGAACAAATACCCCGCTAACGAATTATAGCCAGTCAAAAAGCCAAACAATACTTTCGCAAATCTTCCTGTGTATGTATGTTTGTTTTTAAGGTTTTGTGTAAAACAAAACCTTATTAAAATCGATTCAATGTCTGTCTATCTGTCACACGCATTTTTCTCCAAAACGGTTAAACCGATCCGAACAAAATTTGGTGGACAGATGGGAACTATGAAATCCCACGCATACAGCGAGTGGCATAAATTTAGGTGGAGTATAAAGGGGGGCTCCCCATACATGCAAAGGGGGGGGGGATTCAAACATTTTTTTCACCGGATATAGTTGTGTAGGGTATCAAATGGAAGGTCTGAATTCGTACTTTCCGAAGCTGATATTAGTTTTGGCATAAATTGCAAAGTGCGTGAGTAAGGAGTCAAAATGTACGCACTTGAAGTGAGACAGGACTCATTTTCGGAAACTACCCAACCTTAAAATCCGAAAAAAATCAGGGTGGTGCGCCTAGATGAAATCTAGGCCTCAAAATATATCCCATTCCGATATCTACTCAAATAAACTTATTAATAGTATATTACTACTTTTTAGAAATTTACTGAAAAACCCCTTAAATTGTACCAGCATAGGGGACAATATTTCGTATATATGTGCTAAATTTCATGGAAATCAGGCAATTAACGCCAAAGTTATAGCAGTTCAAACTTAGCAATTTCGTACGAGTTTACTGCTTCCAAAGCCATGCAAATCAGATGCTGACGTCATAATTACCCGGAATAATTGACTTTCGCGTGGAATATTAAAGTCACATTTATGGAGAATCTATTTATCTGCAGCCCTTTTTAAGGTTTTTTGTAAAACACTTATGTGAAATCTAATCTTCGAGAGATGTCCCATTCCGGTATCTGCTCAAAAAATTTACTAATAGTAAATTATCAACTTTTAGAAATAGACTAAAAAACTCTCCTTAAGTTTATCCTAAGTGTACTAAATTTTGCGCCGACATAGAGGACAGCCTTGTGCGTACACATGCCAGTTTTCATGAAAATCCAACTATTAGTGGGAAAGTTATAGCAGTTCAATCTTATCAATTTCGTGGTAATTAACAGCATTCTAAGCCATACAAATAAGATGCTAACGTCATAATTAACGAGAATAATTGAAATTCAAGTGTAAACACAAAACCTTATTACAATCGGTTTACTGTCTGTCTGTCTGTCTGTCTGTCCGTCTGTCTGTCTGTCTGTCTGTTTGTCTGTCTGTCTGTCCGTCACACGCATTTTTCTCGGAGACGGTTATAGCGATTGACACCAAATTTGGTAGAAAGGTGGGAACTGTGAACGCTCACGCATGCAGTGAATTACATTCTTTTACGTCGAATTTAAGGGGGGTCCCCATACATGCAAAGGGGGGGTGTAAAATTTTTTTTCATCAAATATAGTCATGTGGGATATCAAATGAAAGGTCTCGATTAGTACTTTTGAAATCCGATCAGAGCTTTGATATTCGGTGAAAGAGTGGGGAGCGCGGGGGGTTGAAAGTGATCACTTCTTTAAGGGGGCCATTCTTAGAAACCACCAAACCGAAAAATCTGAAAAAAATCAAGAGGCTGCCACTATATGGTGCCTGGGCTGCGAAATACCTTCCATGCCGATATCTGTTTAAATAAAGTTAATAATAGTATATTACTACCATTTTTTGTAATTGGCTAGAAACCCCCCTTAAGTTCATGCTAGTACCATGAAATTTTGCAGTGATATAGGCTATAATATAGAGCATGATCTTACCTAGTTTGGTGGAAATCGCACTATTACTAACAAAGTTATAATAGCTCAAATTTCTTGCTTCTTTGAAAATTGAAGACTATGAATGTCAATATCACCCGAAAGTGGATACTCTCACATAATATATGGATATATTACGTGCTACGTGCAAAGAAATACACAAAACCTTTCGTACATGAAGCGTTTAGCTTCCGTTTTCCTGACTTATTTATATTTGATGTTGGTTAAATTGTTTTCATTCGCTAATAATATTAACCTGAGGGCGTGAAGCGTATCACGTTGACCATTATCAACACAGGGCTTTCCATCAAATGATTTATTTAAATCGCTTTCTCGAAAATAGAGGGCAATTGAGTTTTTAGCTATATTACACGGAGCTGTCGTGCACTCGTCGCTCCTCACATCTTTTCCTTTTTCTTCAGCCTTCAGTTCACAAGCGGGGTCGGCTCGTGGTGATCGGTTTCGTCATTTTATTTTATCAAATGCCTGATCAGAATGTAATCGCGAGACCTTTAAATCCCCATCCAGCGTATCAAGCCACCATTGTTTTGGCCGGCTTTTTGGTTGCTTACCATTGCTTTCGATGTTCTGATCAACACTGGTTGTTGAATTCTCGTTAGCGTGAATTACGTGACCACACCATCGAAAACGCCTCTCTTGCAGTTTTTCCACGATCGATGCAAACCCATATCGATCGCGGATATTCTCATTTCAGACGTAATCAAAACGTGTCACGCCACCAGTGCAATGCAACATCTTCGTCCCCATTACCGCAAGACGCCATTCATTGTCATTCATAGTCGGCCAACACTCAGAACTATAGAGAGTGACAGACGGACGACATTGCAGTAAATTTTAGATTTGGGACGTGCGCTGATACGTCGATCACAAAGAACACCAGTTGGGGAATGCCACTTCATCCAGGTTGCATTAATGCGTGAAAATTTCATTACGCAGTTCTCCATTGGCTGATATCGTTGACTCGAGATTTTTAAATCGCTGAGTTCTGACAATGGCAGTAACCTGCCCAGAACTGAATGATTTCAATATCTTGGGTCAATGCCATAAGCCAATGGAGAACTACGTTATGCTCCTCACATAGGGAAACACAAAACCTTTTATACCTGAAGCGTCAAGCTTCCGGTTTCCCGACTTGTTTTGTTTTGGCAGGAAAATTTTGGTGTAACAAACAACATTTCCGAGTTTTCGATAGCAGCATTAATCAATGCTACTGCCACTTGCTGGTTGCAGTCTTTGCATGGGAAAAATTGAACTCTCTTTTGCCAATGGACCCACCCATGTTCCCCTACACAACAGTGACTGGGTACCCCGACTAGTTCCACTGAATTGAATTTAGGGATGGATTTCAATCCGTTTCAATTTCTTCTCTTAGCTTCTTATCTAGAATAATTTCCAGGTATTTAATTTACTGAGGTTGTTAAACAGTTATTCCCTTCATCTCTACAAGGCCAGATCATTCAGTTATCTCCTTTTTATAGATGATACCATAGTGGCTTAATTTGGACGTCTGAGGCACCAACTGTCAATGCAATCAACGGCGCGTTGTATATTTCCACACATCGTTTTGATGTTTCAACCCACAACTAGCACAGCAACGTTATCCGCGTAAGCTTGAGCGTATATTTCCAGATTTTGCATTTAATCCGTAAAAGTGGCGGTAGTATACCCTTCCCAAGAAGAGAAGAAGCAGCAAACAGCAATCACTTAGTTAAAGTTTCATCGACACCATGCTCTCTGCCGGTTTTCAGTTTATAGGTGTGATCTTAGTACTTCTCATAAATGTGATGCTCAATCAGTCCCTTCAAACATTTCAGCGGCAATGATAGTAAGCTAATCTGTCTGAAGTCCTTGGAAATTGAGTAGTTATCTTTCCCAGACTTAGATATGAAATGTACCTACCTAGAAAAATATTTCTTAGGGGTCGTCCAGGCTAACTTTATCACTACTCAGCATTTACGAAAATGGTTCAGAGGTCGTCTGGTTGATTTTTCGATTTCTCCCGGTTCCCTGTTTCCCTGTTTGTTTAGTCTACGCAACAGTGAAACTTGAGCACCGGTCAGTCTCTAATTATCTCTAACATTTTTTGAAGTACAAACTGTGACGTAAATTAATTCACTTTTCGTTGGCGCGACGAACGTTGGAGCATATACATAGAGTAATGAAGTCAAACCACTCTATCCTTTAGGATTGCATTTGCTACTTCACAAACAAAGATGTTGACCGTTTCCATGACAACCTATTAGGAGTTCAAATACAATGCCATCGATGCTCAAGAAAGATATATGGAAAATGCCGTAGCTTTGCCAATCTTCATGTCAGTAGAAAGGAAAAGGCTTTAGCATGCTGCAAATTATTTTCACTAACCATAATACATATTCGATGACATGTGTGCGTTTGCAAAAAGCGCCTCTAAATGAAATTTGATGCGTCCAGTGTGGGCTTCCCTGGAGTTACCAGCTTGCCCTCACTTACCACCGTATTTATGCTTTGTTACACCCGATTTTGCTGTATATTTCCAAGAAACTACCTCTTCTTTCGCAGTATCTTGCGCTGCCATTGACTGGGAACCTACGTCCATGGTGTACGGTCTGCATGTGTCCGTTTCCAGATAATGATATTATATCAATTGCTTTCACCTTCTGCTTCCTTTAGGGGCGCACCCTACGTTCGCGGTAATCAGACAGCTGAAATGATAAAATAAACCAAACAGCCTCTGTCCTCTTGGATTGCATTTGCTACTCCCCCAACAAATATGCTGTACGTTCGCATCGCAACTTATTAAAACTTAAAGGCCGCTTGATTCTGCATTCACTACCAGATCCCTTAGCTCTTGCGTCAGCGAAGGGCATAAAGAATTATTGGGGAAGTAAGCAGAGGCAACTATGACGTTTCTTCTCTTACCATTAACCTGGTACTACACGTTTATTTATTTAACTTAACGGACAACAAATGGAGTAAACTCAAATTACTTATTGTCTTCAGGAGGATGGTCGCAACAAGGTCCTGGGAACAGAATTATCTCTGCATCGTTGCCTCTAACATTTTTTTCAACAGAACGTAGCCCCTGGTTCTCGAGGATCTTTCATCAGAGAAGATCTTAGTCCCCTAGACTAATCCAATACCGCAGATTCTGTTAAAACGAACCCATGGCTCTTGAACAAGAGACATATTAGGACAGTCCTGCAACTTTGCCAGTCTTGCCGCCAGAAGATAAAGAGAAGGTTTAGCATACTGCAGGTTAATATGACTAAATCTTATGTTTGTAGCCATCAGTGCGGTCTAATATGAAACCGCCGCTAACTAAAAAGTTTGCTGCGTTCAGTCTAGATGTCACCGGGGTTGCCAGCTCATCCTCACCTTCTGCCGAAAGTTCCGCTTTCTTGCGTCCGATTTCTCTAGATATCGCCACACATAGTGGTGTAGCAACATCCACGTCCTCATTCGTCGTTGTCGTCCTCAAGGAGCCCTCCCAGGTTTACGGTCTCCGGGCTGCATAGATTTGTTTTCACATACTGGCGTTAGACAAGTTGCTTTCACATCATCAGTTTCCCTTTCTTCGGTTTTTCCTAGTACAGGCGGAGGAGAATTTCCTGACAGGCAAGCCTGTAGTCTCTTCTTCTTTGTGGCTGAAGTTTCCTTCTGACGAGCCTTCCTTTCCCGTATTGTAGAAGAGTTGGAAAGCAGTGTCACCGTCAGGCCGGTCGTAGTTAGGTTTCCAGTTTCTATCATTAAGGGAGTTACTGTACTATCCTTTCAGGCTGATTGCGGCGTAAACACCGGGTGTAGGTTTTCCATTGAGGTGGAGAGCCTGCCTTCCACAAATTTCTCCGTGAGGAACATGAATTAGGTGAGGCCCCCAAAATACGTGCTTCGGCCATGACCTGACTTCGCAAAGTCATGGGTGGATTCGAAGTTCGTGACTTCTTACCACTCGGAGAGTTACAATCCTTTGTTTCCATCTTCATGTGTTTTTACACACCTTTTGTGTCGTAGTAAACTACCACAAGCTCCTCCACCACGACAAGGTGGTGTCCGAGAGGGAGCAGCTGAAGCTTCCTTCTGCCTCCTCTTTCAGTTTCGGGGAGAATTAGGTAACCGTCCCACCGATAGATCAGGCTTAGTTGGTTTTCCAGTACTGTCTTTTCTGACTGACCGTAAGAGAGAGAAACTGCTAAAATCCGTAACTTCCATATCCATGTGTTTTAATCAGTAAAATTGTGCCATATTGACCCGATAAATTTGAAAATACTAATTATGTAACCTATGTAACCTCAACTAATGACCATGATAATTGGGTGGACCTTTTGTTTCACCCAGGGTGTTTCTAGATTCTGTATCTATTCAAAAAGTGAAGTGAAATTTGAAAAGTTTACCGATTCAGATAAATCAGTTTTGATTCCACATTTGTACAAAAGGAACTGAATGAACTTTATTGAGACTGGCGAACTCCAAATATTCAATTATTACCTTCCAAGTATTCGTACCCTTTTTTCAATGAACGACTTTATATGTTGGGAAACGGCTGGGTCTAGCCAGTTGCAAGTCTTTATGTGCATCCAATAAGTGCAGCACGAAATATTTTCTAGTTGGAAGAACTCGAATCTCGACGGGCTATTCGCTTCGCTTACAATAGATTCACAGAAATCCAATACCAGAGTTCAATTTCATGTTCCAGCCTAACAAAAAATAAATCATTTCAAACCGTTCCAAGAAGAGTTTTATTAACGATTTCAATTTTGCGATACAATTTCACGATGTGTGCGGTCGTATATCCTTTTCGCAATTTTTCAACTTAAATATCGGCATCAGCTTGAGTACCTTTCAATTTCCAGCGAAATTCGGTAGGTTATTGTTTGCACAGGCCGTGTGTGCGCCGGTTTCCAAAACTATTTGTTCAACTGAATTCCGGTCATAATCAAACTGTAACTTGAAAGCCCGACTAAAAGCCCTTCAATCCATCATTTTTTCCGACTGTGTGAAGCCCTCAAAAGTAGGACATGCTTGTCCTCGATTCCGGGTGCTGTTTTCTACGGGCTTTTCGTCAATACTCTGGAATTCTATGGGTTCAATTGTAAAGCGTGGAGTGGAAGTCCATCATGTGCCCACGTGAATATAACAATCCGATAAATAAATGGTCAAGTAGTGGAGGTTGCCTGACCAGCAACCGACCGTAGCCAGGAATAAAATAGGACATACGAATGGACATTGTGCAGTTCCAATCCGGAGATGACATTGATGGCACTCGTTGGACTTGAAAAAGGTTTTTCCTATTTGACTGCTGAGCACTGAAATGAAGTTGAGTTTGATCTGTTTGTAGGCTTTTCTGTGAAAACTGCTTTTATTTATTGGTCCTAGGTCTTTGCCTTTTTGCGAGAAAGCGGTCTTTCTACTCTGCTGTAATGGTACTTTTTGCACTACTGAACACATTGTTAACAAATAAAAGTTCTCTCCAACGCTGTGCAGGATATTGCCGATAGGGTACGGTTGCGAATCTACTTAAGGAGCAGAGATGTAGGATACCATTGTTGCCAGTGGGGGATAGTGTGGCTTTTAGGTGTAACATTTACTGAGACACATATGCATACTCCCTTTTGTATAGATGTTCCATCAATAACTTGAAAGATTTCAAGTCTTACAGATTTTTGGGTCACTTTTATCATGCCTTCTACATGGATTGCTTTCACCAGTCAAACAAGGGTGCATCGAAGAAATGCATCCGAGGCAACCTACTTCACTCTTGATAGAATGCCTACTTTAAATGGAGTTTCAATGATCTATTATTCGCGTTTGCTGGAGCATATTCAAAAGCTTCATCATTGAGCAAAACATATTGAAATAACAATTCAAACAATGGATGGATTTGCGAATATCTGGAGCATGCAAGAAATGCAAGCATTTAAAATTGAAAGGGGTTGTAGATCTGAAATATTTTGGGGTAACGTACTTATGCAATGCTTTTGGTTTCACTATTTTTATTTTTTAAATTGAGGCACGAAAAATGCCATAGATATGGAATTAGGTGAATCGGTTAAATTTTAGGGACGCAACAATTGAGTTAACAGTAATAGGATCATGACTTTGCTACCACAAGGTAAAGATAGACAAACAGCATAGTGTGTCCGGAGGCTTTAATGGTTAGAGGGCTGGGCTGTTGCAGAGAAAAGCTCCGGTTCAAACCTTACTGGGGGCAGAAAGATTGGCATCATGACTGGATCGGACTCAGTTTTAAATAAGTCAACTCAGCTTTAACTGTGTACCTGAGTCAGATTAGGGTACACACACAGCTTCCTACAGTGTACCGTAGTCCTGTAGCGTAACATTATGGGCTTGAGCGAAGTACTTTAGTACGCTTTAAGGGCTAGATTCAACCATTATTTCCAATCTCAGGAAAAACTACTATCAAAATCCGGCTAGGCAATCACTATATCAGGAGGTCATTTCAGCGGCACTTGGACTATGCGTCGGAAAATACAGCAAAGGCTAGCTGATGTCTAGCAAGAATGATGTCTAATATTGGAAGGCTAAAATATTGTATAATCGCTGACGGCTTCTCGAAGGGGTGGTGAAATCCATCCTACTATAGGCTGCTTCTGTTTGGGCGGGAGCACTAGACAACGTAGTGAAAAGGAGAATTGACAATTCGGCGTACCGACTAATCGCACTCAGGTGCAGCACATGTAAGACAATATCGGGTGAAACAGTGCGTGTCACCACGGGAGCGATTCTAGTAAATGTGGCACTTTATCTCTAAAAGTAATCCTGCGGTGTTTCTAGCGATTAAATTATTTGAAATAATTAAGACTTGCTTTTGATTTTCGATAGTATTATTTATAAACTTTGCGTAGGCGGATCCTGCCAGTGGGATAATTTCGGGAAAGGTCGCTGGATCCATATACTGATCCCGTGTGTTGAGACATAGGTCGAGCGAAAATACGGAGAATTGAATTACCACCTAACACAGTTCCATATGGGGCACGGTGGATACAGGAAATATGCTCAGGATTGGACGAATTTCTCGACTGCCCCGAATGTGGCGCTACGCCCAAGGACGCAGATAATGTTCTGTTCAATTACCTGAGGTTAGCGGATCAAAGAGGGAGGCTTAACTATGCCCTCAAGATAGTTGTCCGACCTCATGATCTTATGGAGGGACCAAATTGGATGGCAGTAAACGCAACAATAACTGCGATACACGTAAAGCTTCTGAAATTGGATCGAACCCGGACTTAAGTATGCTGGTGTAGGTCTGCGGCTTCCGCGATGGTTTCACGGGGATATAGACGCAGAGGTGGGTGAGAATCCCATACACCCTACTGCAGCCTGGCGCAGCAGCTTATTTTTAAGATGCCCCCTATGACTATAAAAAAATATATGTGGGTATATTGTATATATTATATCACTAACACATTAAAGCGAACTGTTTTAGCTACCAAACCCCTTATATAAAGGGTACATCCTTGATGCTTTAACGTAAGTACTTGCTGAGTTGACTTAACCCCACGGTCTCGTTAAGACACTGATTGATTTCGTGACTGCAATCACACCCCTGCTGTGATGAAAAAAAAAAGGTGCCACTCTATACAGAGTGCCTGACTCAGCTCATCCTGGCAGATACAAGACATACCCAAATATCTATCGAATTAATGAGTACGGTTTCCGTGTTGAAAGGCGGCACCACGTTTAAGGCCCGAAGGTCTCTTGTCCGCTTGGACGTAACCACAATCCCCATAAAACTCCCACTAGAGGGCCAACCCATATAACTCAGTCGAAAGTACATGGGCCAAATTTTTTATTAAGACATGTAAATTCAGAGGCAATCACGGTTCCCCCCCCTCTCCATAGTACGATTTTGAGACCGAAGCCTCTTTAGATGAGTTCTTGTGCCATTGTTAAGCCTTGCAACATTTGCCTACCACATCACGGGCAACAAGCGAAAGTGCATATAAGGTTTCCCGGTGCAACCAAATGGAGATTCTCCCCGGGCCATGTTGTTTTGGTCTGACCGATAGGGTTGCTGCTGTTCTATTCACCGAAAAGGTAGCTTCCCACTGCAGAGCCCTGTTCTGCTTTCGAGCCATTAGTGTGGGAGACCTCAGCATATTCTGCCACACCTTGCTCTGTTCGTTTCAGTTTCCTCTGAGTTTGTATGTTGTATAGGAATCCGAAAATCAGACGGCGTTACAAGAACTGGATTCAATTCCTAATATCTACGGCAGTGGTCTGCGTCCCAAATCTGCTATCTCATGACAGACTTATACGAATTAATCTACGAACTGCTTTAAAATAAAGTAAGCATCCGGGGTTGCATGAGTGATGTTAATACCTATAGTTCCATGCAACAAGGCTACCTTAAAGTGAAAAGGTGCTTGGCTCACTTTGACCCACCACACTACAAATTAATAGGAGAACATCGGTCTCATGATATCAATGTATATTCCCCTTACCACTTGTGGTCTGCGTTCCCATGTCGGAGCAACGGCATATGCCATAAGCTCGCTCTTTACTTCCTTGCACCTACAGGTTTGTTTCAATATATGCTTCCAGTAGGGTTCTATGTAGAGCGCAGCATATCAACTATCCATACACGCCATCGTTGTGGGTTCCCGTCAGTGTGCTTAAGCTCCATCGACAATTTTCCGAAAAGTTTGGACTACGTAGCTCAAGAGCAAGCAAGTCGTTGATCACCCTGGGATATTGGGTTCCGTTGCATGTGGCTATCCACTGCCACTTCCGCTTCCTTATCAACACGCCCACGGATATCTTGCCAGTACGCCCAACATGTTCGTCATTAGTTACTATCTTAGACCAAAATACTACGACAACACCACGCAGACATAATTTAATGAAAGCTTAGAGGTTTTGAATAACAGTGGCGGCCACTTTGTATGTGCTGATCTTATAAAGTAGCACGTAGAGAATACTGCCGCGGAAGATCCTCAACTCAAAGTTGCATTTCCAAATTCTGGACAAAATCGCGAAACCGCCACGGACAGAAACAACCCTTCCTAAATATGTAAGCTGATTAACCTGGTCTTTAGATTCAAATTGGGTGGACAGTGAGACCGAAAATTATGGTTTTGTTGGAACTCATTTCAGTTCATCAAAACTCCTTTTCCAGATTCAGAGCCATCTAGCTAAGGTTCATGGCTCCATGAAAGAGCAAACGGATAGCATAGAGTTGTCGGAGATGTTTGAGGAATTATGACATAGTCCTCTGAATCCGTTCATGAGAGACTCTGCTTTGGAATTTTATTTCCTCTAAGATCTTACCATAAGTCTCTCCGGAAATATCTTTTAATTTTACCAGAATGTCCTTGCCAAATATAGTAGTCTAAACTCCTGACACTGTTCTACAATGATTCAAAGGGTGTTTATGTTACTGTAACTAAGGCCCTGCCTCCCAATCATATGCCCACATTAACGCGCAAAGTGTTGACAGACCTCACTTTGACATTCAGGTATTCGCCTCACTATCAAAATGTCACATTGGGGAAGGCTCTCCTGCACTGCCTGAAATTACTTATAGGAAACATCCTTTTCTGTTATATCGACAATCTCCGACTACGTCTACTACTGCAAAATGCAATGTTCTTAAACCTGGATCAGAACTTGCAGTGAAGATTTTCCCAGAAAGCGATTCTAAGTCCAGAAACTGCGTTTTCGGGAAGTCAGTCACCACTTAGCATTACAGAATACAATTACACAACGGCATAGAGAGAGAAGATTGTTCTCCATAGCCAGAATGTCTAGCTTACATTGCCGGAATCAAATCAATCAAATCATCACCACTGGGAGAAGTGTAGAATACGATTCAGATGAGCCGTCCACTCCACCATGTCGATGAAATGGTAGATGGCAACCGATGCTATAGAGAAAAAAGGCTTGGATCAATCAATGTTTGAAGAATAGTAGGACTAAGTTAAAGACACGATTCACAAAGTGCAACCCCCGGAAGTCACCAAGCCACTCTTGAAGAGTGCTAAGCTTGTGTTCCGTCATTAGTTTTTGAGTAGGTCTAATAGTAGTAAACTGCTTGATGGAGGTCACGGGGGAATTTCTCGGTACAATAGTGCCTTAATAGCCAGGGTCGGATGGAGTATAGTACAAGTCGAAATGTGCTTTGGATGATATGCTAGTGATGAACATAATGTCGCCACGATAAAGGCGAAGGCCCTTCTATTCCTTTCGATCGCCCAAAATCTGGACTTCCAGAAGTGGAGTGCAAATGCAAACTTCACACGATGGTGGTAGGTGACCTATAAACGCCATATCAGTTACAGATTCTGTAACATCCCAGTCTATGTGCATAAGGAGAAATAGGGCGCTTTGGAAACATAGAGGTCATAGAGACTCAAAGGACGAGATCCAGCAAAGAAGTGGACCTGCAGTCCATTGAAGCGGAAAAGCTATGACGACCTGGATTTGGGTCTACTATGCCTCAATGTGCACTGCCAATGAAAACAAATCGGAAAACCGGCAGCTGGACGCTTCAGCTATGAATGGTTTTCTGTATTTCTTTTATAAAAACATTTCGGCGTGCATTTGTCCCATTACTACGTAGCACATAATATATACATACATTATGTGATAATATTTCCTTTCGGGTGATATTGATATTCAGAGTGTTAAATTTGCGAAGAAGTGACAATTTTGACCTACTATAACCTTGATAATAATAGTGGGATTTCGACCAAACTGCATATTTAATATTATAGCCTATATTGCGGAGAGGACCTGGAGATGAAGCATCAACAAATGATCTTCACAACCACCTGAAGAACGTTATCATGGACACGGCCACAAACATACTTGGCCCCAGCCGCAAAAGGAGTTGGAACGGCTGGTTTGACGATTAATATAAGCTAGCAACGGAACGGAAGAATGCCGCATACCGAGTAATGTTGCATTCTCAAAGAACGCGGGTACGCGCAGAGACTTATCACGAACTCCGTCGAGCGGAGAAGCGACTTCACAGACGGAAAAAGGAAGCCTGGGAGAACCAACAAGTCTGTGAACTAGCAAAGTACAGGGAGGAAGTTTTACCAACAAGTCAGCAGGATGAAGCCTTATACACCTCGATGCTCATCCTGCCGAGACAAAGAGGGAAATCTGATTTCCGACAGAATGGGCATATTGGACCGATGGGTTGAGTACTTTGATGAGCTACTGAACAGACAGAACATCGGCGAGTTGGAGGTCCCGCCAACTGAAGACGACGGACAAATCCTGCCACCACCAAATTTAGGAGAAACAGTCCGTGCAATTCATCGGCTAAAAAATCATAAGTCGCCAGGAGCCGATGGAATTACAGCCGAATTGGTTAAATATGGAGGCGACCAGTTACACCAAGGCAACGAGGAATTATCTGTCTGATACATAAAAAGGGAGATATCACACAGTGCAGCAATTATAGAGGTATCACGTTGCCGAGTACCATCTATAAGAATTTTTGGCCCCCTACATGAGGATGGATGATTCCGTAGCCTACACAATGACGAAATCTATGAGCGATACCATGACCATCCGTTTGCGGATAAAATTCGGATCAATAGGTTACGGTGGGCGGGTCACTTAATCCGTATGGATGAGGATGATCCCACCCGGAAAGTCGATAAGGGCAATATCTATGGTAGAAAAAGAAAAAGAAGACGAGGCAGACCCTGCCTAAGATGGGGCGATGGCGTAGGTCAGGACGCCAGACAGCTTTTTTTTTGGGAGTAGGGTAGCTGAATGCATTTATGCACTGAGTGTTGGACTCTCGCAACAGCGCAACAACGCTGGCGGACTACCAACTGAACACCTCCCAGTCATCAGAGAACTAGCCTGGAACCGTTTGACACATTACTTCGGGCTAGCCCTCCCGCTCCCCCGGCTTTGGGAGCCTTCAAGTCAGGGAATTCCCTTCACCAACGGGAGGGGTGGGGGGGGGAAGGGAGTTGTTGTTAGTTCAGGGAACCCCTTATCGTCCGATCCCTCAGCCGGTCGAGTTCAATCTTCTTCACAATAAGAAGCTCCCGAACATAATAAGGACAACGATGATGCTGTCTGGAGAGAGCTCCCCTGTCTCTGCGTAAAGCTGCTTCCGGAGGCCCTCCCACCTCTCGCAAGAGAAAAAGGTGTGTTCAGCGTCATCCGCCACTCCATTGTGGAACACACAATCAGGAGATCGCGCCTTCCCAATCCTGTGCAGGTAAGACTGAAAACCTCCATGCCTACTTAAAAGTTGGGTAAGGAAGTAATCAATCTCACCGTGCGTTCTGATCAACCATGGGTCTAATTTGTCGATGAGCCGCGCAGTCCACTTGCCCCTTGGTTCATTTTGCCAAGAAAGTTGCCACTCGCTAAGGGTGCGTTGACGTTCTTCACGGGCAACCACTTCTCTTCAGTTTTCGCCCTTACGGCGATAGATAGCTCTGCGCTCCTTGGCAAGGAGGGCAACGGGGATCACTCCCGCAATCACCATCACAGCCGGTTCGGAGACGGTGCGATAAGCAGACGCCACTCGCAAAGCTCCACGCCTCTGCACTTGAGAAAGCCATTTACGATGCATCAGCCCATACCTCCGCACCATAGAGCAGAACCGACTGCGTTGCTCCCATAAGGAGACATCTCCTAGTTGATATAGCGCCCCGACATTCGCCATTAGCCGACTCAAGGCTGCGACTCTAGCTGCAGCTCTGTCCGCTGCTGCTTTGATTTGCTCGAAGAAGCTCATCTGCGAGTCGAGCATTAAACCAAGGTATTTAATCGCTGGTTTTGACTCTATAGTCAACTCGCCGATCGATATGGGACGCAAGGTCGGGATTCTCCTTCTGGTCAGGATGACTACTTCGGTTTTTTCCAGCGCAAGGTTGAAACCGTGAGCAGTCATCTCTCCGCTTCCCCGTCGCATCAATATGCCAAGTCTGCTTTGCGGCTGTTCAACAGTGCGTCCGGCAACCAGTGCCGCAACGTCGTCTGCATAACCGACCAGGCGTGACTCTTCGGGCATATCGAGTCCCAGCAGACTATCGTAGGAAGCGTTCCAGAGGTCCGGTCCTAGGATGGATCCCTGTGCTACTCCTGACGTGATTTCCATCCTCCTCTGGCCCTCTAGCGTCTTATAGAGCCGGCAGCGGTCTTTCAGATAATCCCTCAATATCCGCAAGAGATAGCTTGGAACGTGAAAGGAGTTCTCTAGTGTACCCAGCATATTTGTCCATCTTACGGAATTGAAGGCATTTCTGACATCAAGCGTTATGAGGAGCACTGTCCGTCGGGATCGGCGGCTGTGTGCCCCACCTCGATTAAACGCATCTACGACCTCCATAACAGCATCCACTATAGATTTCCCTGTTCTAAACCCGAACTGCCTTGCGGATAAGTCCCCGGCAGTACGGATCGCTTCAGCGAGTCTACCCCTGATGAACTTCTCGAGCACTTTTCCGGCCGTGTCAAGCTTACACAGCGGTCGGTATGCAGACGGGAGCTCCGGGTCTCCTTTACCCTTACTGATCAACGCGAGCCTGGCCGCTTTCCAGCGACAAGGAAAAATGCCCTCCTTCAAGCACTCGTTGAACACTTCAAGCAGCAATTTTGGCCGTTGGCGGAACAACAGTTTGTAAACTTCCGCCGGGATGCCATCAGGACCTGGCGCATCCCTGTTTTCCATAGTAAGAACCGCTTCTTGGAGCTCCCTCATTGTGAAAAGGGGGCAATCCACGACGCTTTCCGCGCTATTTACATCAACCCGTACAGGGGGTCTGAGGTCCATCTGGTCGCTGGTCAGTATGCAGGGCTTCTTCAGAGCCCCGTTTTTCCGAGTGACAAGCTTATAACCAAGTCCCCACGGGTCATCATTCACCTCATTAACAAGATTTTTCCAGCCGCGAGCTTTGCTTTTATTTATAGCGCTGCGGAGTCTCCTTTTTACTGATCTCTATTGTGCCTTTATGGCGCATGCCTCCTCGTTGGCGTGCAAACGTTGTGCCAAATGGCGGAGCTTATGACACTCCTTCCGTATGTCGGCAATTTTTGCCATCCACCAGTACATAGAAGGCTTGTCGCGCCCGGGGCCTCTCCGGGGCATGGAAGCATCACACACCGTCGTTATCAGATTCATCACTGAATTTACGACGGTGTCAGCTGCGATACTACCACTCCCCGGAGTGCCTCCCAGCGCGACCCTACCTGCTCCAAGAGCTTCGACGAACTTTCCGATGTTCACCCTCGCGCCATTCCGCACGCAGGGGGAACGCCGTGCTGGTGCTCGCCGGCAAGTAGCGTCAAACACTTCGAACGCAATGTACTGATGATCACTTGCCGAGAAGTCTTCTAGGACTCGCCACCCATCCACCGATGATGCCAGAGATTCCGACGCAAAAGTGATGCCAGGACTGCTTCCTTCCCAACCTGGGCCCCGAAACGTTGGCGTGGATCCGGTGTTTAAAACTACTAGCCCGGTTCTCGCCACCATTTCCAGAATTCGCTTCCCTCTGGAGTCTGACTGAGGCATGCCCCATTCAAGAGCCCTGGCATTAAAATCACCGTCAACCATGATTCGTCCCTCCGTGCTCAAAACGGCGTCCTCCAGAGCATCAATCCGGCGCCGAAAGTCCGGCATCGTCTCATTCGGCGTCAGGTAAACGCTAAAAAACGTTATCCCTAAACACCGGATCCAGACAAACCCGTCCCCTCGGCCTTCGGCAAGAACACGAAGTCAAACGTTGTCCCGAACCCAGATGGCAGCGGTGCCCGATAAGTCGAGATACCATGAGGACGGGTCCTTGTTTCGGTATTGCTCGCTGATCAGCACTGGATCAGCATTTACTTCCGCAGCGAAGTGTGCTAGCAACTGGTGAGCGGTTGCACTCCGCAAAATGCGGATCATGGCGTTCGCACCCTAGCCCTCTCCAATTCCGCCCTGAAGCTCGGACACCGTCCCGAGCCCGCAGTGTATGCGACGCTTTCACCAGACGCGCCACGATCCCTGCAGAGAACACAACTCTCGCTTTCCTTGCAAGTCTTCGCTTGATGGCCCATTTGGCCACATCTCCGGCATGCTGTCCTCCTGTCCGGACCCTTGCAAGCTGCTGACGTATGTCCATAATCCAGACACGTGTAGCACTTGGTGGGGACTATCCGCATTCCTACCCCGCATACTACCCATCCGATTTTGATTCTCCCGCTGTTAAGGAGTTTCCTCGCATATTGCTCGGGGACTTTTTGGCCTCGAGCATTTACAGAGGTAATACTTACCCGGGCATTGGTTACCTCTGGACATTCACGCTTTACCGCCTCCTCTACTTCGACCTTTTCTGTGAGGCAGTCAAGATCCCGTATTTCTAGAGAGCACATGGGTTCTAGGCTGGAAACAAGAGCCTTACCCCCCAATAGCCCCTTGACCGCTTCGCAGAACGTGGTCTTGTTAGTCCTCTTTGGGCCCAGTTTGACGAGAACTCCACCACTCCTCGTTTTCCGTATCGAAGACACCTCTGCTCCGTTCTCTTCGGGTTTCATCCTGTAGTGGACTTCATTAAGGACTTCAGCAAATGACTTGCCTTCCATCGACTTAATGAGCAGAGCCGACGGTCTAGTCCTTCTTCGCTCCCTCGTTTTTTCCGCTCCTGGCTTTTGGTTGGCAGCCTCCTTGTTTTTGGACAGACGTGTCTCTAGCGACGGAGTCCGTTGTTTCATTTTTTTCCTTTTTCGCCTTCTTTTTTTGGGCCCTGGAGAATACTTCGATAAAGTCTCCTTCAGGCACGTCGTCCTCTTTCCGCTTTTTCCCCAGTTCACAGGGCTATCGAATTAGGAATATCGAATTGGTGGACCTCGCAAAACCGGGATGTCTGGAGTTCCTTATTAAGGCAGGCCTAGATCGGATATCGGTTGTTGCGCCGTTGATGATGATGATGATATTGCTACAAAATTTCGTGGTGCTAGGATGAACTTAAATCGTTATAACCGCCTCTGAAAAAAATGCGTATGACAAACAGACAGACCGATAAACCGATTTGAATAAGGTTTTGTTTTACACAAAAGTTCCAAATCGGAAGAGGAGGAAAATAGCTCCAAACACCAATGGAGGCAATTCCCACCTAGAAAAAAATCCGGGTTAATCTTCAGCTCCAAGGTTAATTTCCAAGAATGACTTTGGAATAATGAAATAGTAATAGATTTCTCTTATAAAAAACTAAATCCAAATTTAAATATAGATGTTATGTTTCTCCGAGTTCCTGGCCGAATATTTCTTACCAGTTCAAGTTGCATTGGAATTTAACGCATAGGGCGGAATACAATAGCATGTTTTTTGCACACAAAATACAGGCCCAGGGTCATGTTGATGATAAGTATGAGAATTCCCTATGTGACAGAATCCAATTGGCATTGAAAATTAGAAATCATTAGCCTAGTGCAGTGGTGCTGGGTTGCGCGTCAACTCAGCCAAGGACATCATAATAGCATCCATTAAAAAGCGCAAGCTTTATCACTCGAGAGCTATAAGGCCGTAATCTAGCCAGATAGAACCAAACCTGACACACTGCACAAAACTTCAAAGACTGGCTGTGTGTGCCTCACTGAGACAATCAAGAGATGCCCAACATTATCATTGCTATATCTCTTTCTATTTTACGCTCTCTATGGTTCTGAGTGTTGGCAAACTATAAAAAACAATAAACGACGTCTTGCGGTAATGGACACGAAGATGTTGCGTTGGACTAGTGGCGTGACATGTTCTAATCACATCTGAAATGAGGATGTCCGCGATCGATATGGGGTTGCATCGATCGTCGAAAAAATGCGGGAGAGGCGTCTTCGATGGTATGGTCACGCAATTGTTGCTAACGAGAATTCACTTGCCAAGATTGGTCTGAACATCGAAGTTGATGTTAAACGACCAAAAGGCGGGCGGAAACAACGGTGGTTTGATACGCTGGACGGGGATTTAAAAGCCTCAAGATTGCACCCAGATCAGTCATTGGATAAAGCCAAATGGCGAAACCGATCACGACGAGCCGACCCCGCTTGTGAACGGGACAAAGGCTGAAGAAGGAGATACCTCTTTCTATTTGAAATAAAAATGGAGAACAAAGCGCCTAAAGACTTTGAAAACCGACACCTATCTAAATTAGTAGTCCTTAAACACAACATTTTTGAGTTAAAATTAGGTCGACTTTTTGCTTTTAACCATCACCTAGTGTCGTTGCTCAACAAAACATTCAATCATTGTTGATATACTGTACAGAAAGGCTAAGATACTCTCGGTGTACTCAATATCACTAAAATTAGCGCCGACCAGATTGAGTGCTTAACACCTGTAGCTTCTTATATATATTCAACATATAATAATTGAAAGGGATTTGATTTATGGTAACCAGCTTTCGAACTTTAATTGGTCAATTAGCACCATTAGCTCATCTAGCCAAAGAATACCTTGTATCGGAGAGCTAACTGAGGAATGAACTGTTTTGTGGCTTACGTACAGGTTCGTGGACATGATCTTCAAATTTTTCTCGCTTACATTGTTACGAAAGTACATGGGACATAAGCCTTTCACGTTTTAATTTCCAGCAGCCTTACCGCGGACGTTTCTTAGTTGACCGCAAGACCAGAAAGACATTTACCGAGTTTAATTCCGAAATCAAAATGACTATTTAACGAGTTGTATAGGTACTGCCGTTGTGAGTGTTCTGTTTGAATATCTTTCAGTCAGTGTGGCACTTGATTGCTGAAAAAGATTATAAAAAGTAAAAAGACTGAAGTATGCTGCTCGAATGAAGTTTAATAGGTTAAATTCAGTTTAAGAAATAAATACAAAAAGTCCTGGAAACCGTTGAGATCAAAATTTTGAGAAGCTACACCTCCACAGAATTGTTCGTAATTTTTGAGTTTCAACTCCACTTTGTAACCGATTCTAGTCTTGGGCAGCTGATGTTCGGTAACACCTAGTACATTTCTAACCACAAGAATACTCCACGGGTGGAATGTAAGATCTTGTTGGGATTTTGATCACTTTGATGCTTTCATAGAGCTTGTAATTTAAAGATCATTTGACCATTAACACTACATATTCATTGACTCCTGGTACGAACTTTCATTACGGGACTTTAAGTAGTGGGTCATTTAGTTAATCCGCGCATTTGACTTCGCTTGCCGGTGTGCGGCGTTTTCTGTGAATTAGAAAGTAGTGCTTAGGAATATCTACTCCCTGTTTTAGTATCAGTTACGGAAGCCGCGAAACCAATTAGATTTTTTACGATATTATGGGCTGTTCATGGCTGTATCTTTCAGAAGAGGCCTTTGGTGATGAGCAATTGTTCATATCATAATTCGCACAAGAGATGGCTTAAATTAAAAAAGTAACAGTTTTCAGTGATTATCACTTGTTATCTTCGTTTTATACAATCTTCGTCAGGCGTTACTTCCCCAGGAAGAATTTAACTACAAGATTCATCTCAGCAATTGATTGATAACAATAGGGTTATGATGTCCCTTTAGCCCTATTGCTACTAATATCTTCTTTGCCCACTACATTTTTCGTATGTCCATCTTCTTTTAAGATAACGATTGCCGTCTACTTTGTTTGTCATTCTAGTGAGGCTAATTAAATGTAAAGGGCTCAACATTTTCGACGCTGATGTTCCATTTTCTTAAGTTGAATTAATATCATTACCTTCCAAAGAGTTTGCAATTACAAAGTCTACAATGAACTCCCCCAATAATCTGCATTTTTTATAAGTAAAGAGAAGAATCTGACATACTATGGACTTTTGGGCGCATTACCACATTATCATTACGAAATTCAAAGCAACTTGCTTGCTCCGTGGGTGCCTGCAATAATTTTACCCTTCTGAATTTTAACCTTCTGAACTTTGCATTTGAACTGTTGGAATTAACGAATGCTAGAAAAAGTTTCATTCTTTGTTTCTGATTTTTTCGTTGCTTGAACAAATAACCGAAATTATTGAATTATTTCTGAGCTTCCATAATTCCTATTGGCAACACACTGAATCCGACGTGACATCCAAAATTTTCCAGTCAACATGGAATTATGTGACAATTTGGAATTAAATTCGTATTGATTTGAAAAAAATACATATACTCAATATCCACTTTTTTGTTTTAAGGGGGTAAAATTTTGCAGCTTCTTATATCGACAAACTTGAAAAAAAGTATAGATTTTTACAGACGAAAACCTTTTAATAATTTCTTTGCATGAAACAAAATATTCATTTACAACTCATTATATAATTTATTACAATTATTCAACCCCCAACTACTACCCTTTGTCTCAGAAATTATATCAATTAAAAATGCAAGTATAGGGTAGTAGAGGTGGCCATATTCGACAAAAGGATCTAGCACTAGCTCGCCACCGATCACCAATCCTGATTTGCTGCGGGATATTATTTGCACCCTCTTCCAACAGTCCAAATAGATTCCGGTGAAAATCCCGAGATAACCACTGAAGGAGTTCTATAAGCCGCAAAGAAAATTGTGGAAAATAAAGCTCTGATAGCGGCCGTTAAAACAGTTCCAAGGTGGTTCGCTGAAACATTTACGACGCGACTCAAAGAAGAAGTTGCCCTAATTTCGAAGCCAAATAAACCTTTGGTTGATCCTTTGTCTTACAGGCTTATATGCGTATTAAACGGCATTGGCAAACTTTTCGAACGAGTTATCAACAATAGACTTGTACCGTTTGCAGAAAAGGAGGGTGGCGTCTCAAATAGGAAGTTCGGATTCCGACGGACAAGATCTACTGTCAATGCCATCAGTACGGTGACGGAAATTACTGAGGAAATAGTAGAAGCTAATAAATCTTGCGCGATAGTTACTCTCGACGTGAAGAATGCCTTCAGTAATGCAAAATGGAGCAAAATAATTGCAGGTTTAGCCCGATTGGGCGCTACCAAATACTTGATGCGCATAGTCATAGAATTCTTCCGGGAGAGGCAATTATGTTACTACTCGGACGATGGACCTAAGCCATATAGAACAACTTGTTGCAACCGCCCAAAGGAGTGACAATCATTGGATGTGCAGGAGACATCGGAATGACTATCGTGGTACAAGATATTGAGGAGGTCAAGGTCTGCAAGAACGAAGCGATTTTTGAAATAAAGTCTTGGCTGGAAAATGCTGGTCTGACGCTCCCAGAGCATAAAACCGAATGCATCGTATGCAATCGGCGCGCCCTGTACCTATCGTCGGCAATTAGCACGAAATGGAGCTATTTTGGAATGGCAAAAGAGATGCAATGATTCAACTAAAGGCCGCTGGACTGGTAGGATTTTTTTTCAGACGTCTCAAAATATATCACCCGAAGCCACGGTAAAGTTAGCTACGACCTAACTTAATTCCTAAGCGAGCACAGAGGGTAGCGTACATACCTTCATCGCTTCGGGCGCGACGACTCTGCACAATGCCCGACATGCAAGATGATTCCGGAGGATGCGGAGCATGTTGCTTTTAACTGCTCAAGGTCGTCGCACAGAGCGCAGGCGGAAATTGGAATCGGTCCGCGGTTGTCACACAAGAATATTGTAGATGAACTGTTAGCCTCTGAAAAACTTGGAGGGTGGAAGAAAAATTCATGAAAGCACACAATTTGTTGAGGAACGAGAAGGTTCGGAAGAAAGTCGCAAACGATACGAGTTTGTAACTGTTCCTGCCCCGCGACGTTATACCGAAATGGCAGTCCCGCGGGGTAAGCGAAGGAGAAGGAAGTGGTTTAAGCAAGTAAAAGTCTCACGTAACCATATGGTAGGAGCCAACGTTTGGTTTTGAACCTTTCACCTTCCAAAAGACAGACAGACAAATGAATAAATTGACTTCGACTTGATTCTAATAAAGTTTTATTTCACATAAACCCTTAAAAATTATGACATTTCTCTGAACTCTATTAAATTATTTTTAAAATAAACAACAAAAAATTTGAATTTTCCCACGAATTTTTTTTAAAAAATCTCCTTTGGTCATATATAGCCAACCCTATATGTAAGCCAAATAAACATTATCAAAAATTTTAAAATAAACTTATGTATTCCTCGGAAACTTGGATTCTTAGCAAGAAAAGTTGCGAACTCTTGGCCACGTTCGAGAGAAAAATCCTCCGAAGAATTTTTGGGCCCTACATGAGGATGGACAATTCCGTAGCCTACATAATGACGAAATCTATGAGCGATAACATGACCGTCAGGTTGTGGGCGGGTCACTTAATCCGTATGGATGAGGATGATCCAGCGCGCTAAATCTATAAGGGCAATGTCTATGGTAGAAAAAGAAGATGAGGCAGACCTTGCTTGAGATGGAAAGATGGCGTAGGTGAGGACGCTAGACAGCTTTTAGGGATATCGAATTGGTGGATTTCGAAGCAAAACCGGGATGTCTGGAGTTCCTTATTGAGGCAGGCCTAGACCGTTTACCGGTTGTTGCGCCCTTGATGATGATGATCTCGTCTGTCTGCTGATATGTCGCTGGTGCAACTACAATACAATCACCTGTGTACGAGATGTGCTCAGAAAATAAAGGAGGAGAAGAGAGCGTGATTGTCATTTCGTTTTTTTATTATATTGGTATCCATGCCCTGGAAGTACAATAAAATTTTCAGCTGTATTCATTGTATATTTTGTCTGTGGTAGCCGCTATTGTTAGACGTATTTGTATGAGTTCGCCGATTTTGGTTATTTAAAAATTATTTTTTTAAAGAATTTGAATAAAATTTTACGTATGAAATTAAATTAAATATTGTAAGGTGTGTGAAATGTTAACAAAGGCCTATGGGGAGTCTGCTATCAGTAAGGCAAGAGGTTACGAGTTGTATAAACGTTTTCATGAAGGCTATGGATGCCCCAGCGCATTAGCAACCAGTGAAAAGGTGAAAAAAGTGAAGGAAATGATTATGAATGATCGGCAAATCACAATCAGAGAAGTCGCGGATAAAGTTGGCGCGTGGCAGCAAAATATGTTCCAATATTGTTGAATTTTGAACAAAAGCTGCGGCGGATGGAAGTTGCGCTGGCTTCACTAAATGAAGTGAATGATGATTCAGGATTACTGAAACGTGCTATAACAGGTGATGGAACATGGGTTTATGGATATGACGTACAAACTAAAGTTCAATCAATCAGTGGAGGCAGTCTGGATCGCCAAGGCAAAAAAGGCTCGACAAGTGCGGCCGAACGCATCATTATTTCTTGCCACGAGGTCAAACGGTCATTAGGGAGTACTACCTACAACTTCAACGCCGTTTGCGTCAAGCAATCCGAAAAAACGCCCAGATTTGTGGGAAAACAAATCATGGGTTTTGCATCATGATAATGCACCAACTCACACTTTATTGCTTGTTCGTGAATTTTTGTCAAAACACAATACTGTAATGATCCCCAGACCCCATATTCGCCCGACATGGCTCCGTGTGACCTTTCCTATTTATATACTCAAAAATGAAGATAACCTTAAAAGGCCGTCGTTTTGATAGCATTAAATGTGCATCACTGAAAGAGCTAAAGACTTTTCCAAAGATTGACTTTGCGAAGTGTTTTGACTATTGGAAGAAGCGTTGGCAGAAGTGCATAATATCTAATGAGGACTGTTTTGAAGGCACAACATTAAAGTAGACGAATAAATAAATAT
Organism: Hermetia illucens; assembly: GCF_905115235.1. Classification (NCBI taxonomy): domain Eukaryota; kingdom Metazoa; phylum Arthropoda; class Insecta; order Diptera; family Stratiomyidae; genus Hermetia; species Hermetia illucens. The sequence continues at coordinate 100,253,348 of NC_051853.1, read as the reverse complement.
TCTTTTTTTTCGAAAAACGAAAATCCCGGTTATTTTTTGGATACCCCCCGTATTGTAGTGCAGCTGCGTCTGTCAGATTGCACGGCCAGAAGATTCACCTTCGCGTTATTGGTTTGAGTGACTGAAGATATCCACCATGGAAAATTCGTCTGGAACGTCAGCCTGACTCATTAAGGCAGGACATTGCTAGGCTGACTCAATTCAGCTACCGATGAGGAGGCCGCAGGTCTGGATCGGGTACAGACCTTCTAGGACACAAAGTTCACTAGTATGCATGGTCGGTTGCCACACAGCATAAATTAAGTCATGAGTCGGCTGGAGGAATTTCCACCCTTTCTCACTGCGGGGATTACCTACTTTATCTCTAAGAAAGACACGGTATAAGACCTTGCGGACACAAGACCGATTACTCGCTTACCAACCCTCTACAAATTCATAACCTGCATTATTTTAGGAGCAGAAGGGCGACCGAGTCGATTCAAGAGGTTGCAAAGAGAAATTCATTATCGACTGGGTAGTTGTAGAACAAGCAACTAGAGGCCAAAGAAACCTCTTTAGTTGCTGTATCAATTACTCCAAGGCGAAAACGTCTGGCATACCTGGCTAATCGATGTTCTAAATCTGTATCAAATTGATCCCAAACTAAGGAAGTCTTTGGCGACAGTCAGGAAGGGCAGCAAACCATATTATCTGTGTGTTGATCTGTAGGTACCAATACCTCAGAGCTTATCCGTATACGGAGGAGCATTCTCCAGAGGGATTCGTTGGGTCCTCTTTAGTTCTGGATGACACTGAACCCCCTTCCATGGCTACTGAATGACCCTACTGGGCATAGTTTTGTAAGCTAGTACACTTGATGTACTTAGATGACATCAAATTTTATGCTAGTACTGACGACAACCTTAAAAGTCGGTTGCGAATAGTGGCCATGTTTGGACGTGATATTCATATGGAATTTTGATTGGGCATTACGAGTCGCATGCCGAACATAGTGCTAATGAACTCCACAACCAAGCTATAACTAAGACTTATTTCTACAAGTACCTAGGAATTCTCCAAGGAACCCAAAGCCGAGTTGGTAATCTGAAGAATGTTCTGCTGCTTGAATTCCTGCGACGTGTGAAGTTGGTTCTAAAATCGCATCTCTCGGGGAAGAATAAAATAGGTGCGCTTATTTTTACAGTAAAGAGCAGGCGAGTCCCTTGTATGCAGCTGTCTGCAAGGCGGAGTGTGGGCTAACTCAACTTAACGTGGAGGATCGATTTTTCAATCCACTGAATGGAGTGACATCATACCAAGAACAGATCGATGAATATAAGTCGAAGGGAACGCATGGTAAACATATGAATTATCTTTGGCAGCTATTTATCTATTTGCATTTGTTGAACGGAGGAATTCATGTGAAACTTTCAGGATGGCGTGGCCGCTACCCGAGCTTATAAAAAGCTCATAATGAAAGAGCGGGTGAAGAACGACCAGTGCAGAATGTGCCGTTGGAGACTTGGGCCATCTCATTTCTGGCTGCACTGCTATGGCGTCGGTGCAATGCACCACGAGGCATAATGCTGCATGTAAGGTGATTTATTAAAACCTTGCAAACAAGCAAGGGCTGAGCATGGCAACGTGTCCGGTTTACCTTTGTAAGCCACATTCAGTAGTGATAATTCTGCTTACAGCATGTATTGGGACTGCAGGTTCTGATTGAACGCCATATACCGTACAAGTCTAACATGTTGTTAGTTGACAAGACGTGCCGCTTCGCGAGAACTATTGATGTTGCTATCCCCCATGGTAGCAGGATTGAATGGGAATACGTGGAGAAGAAGGTGAACTATGAACCACTGACTCGAGAAATTCAAGAAATTTGGCGGCTCGAGAACGTGGTTGTAGTTCCCATATTATTGTCAACTACAGGTATTGTACCTAAATCCTTCACCGCTTCGCTTGATTGGACTCTCACACAGTCTGGTTCAAACCGTGCAGAAATACATCATTCAACATACGTGTTCGATGTTGCGGGACTTCTCGCAGTTGAAAGTGCAAAAAAAAATATTTTTTTCTAGAATCGACTAGACTTTCCTAGCTTTACTATTGATCTAATCAAGTAGGAAAGTAAAAGATAATAATTTTCTGACTTAAAACCAGGCAGGATGTGCCACTGAAAAATTTGAAAAAAGTGTGTAGATGCGTTTAAATAAAGTGTATGCGCCAAAATCCAACCCGTGCAGATATCGGCTCAAATAAAACTCATAATTTTATATAATATAACACGATTTTTTAAGTTTACGTTAAGAGCATACTATTTTTGAAAAAGTGCAAGTCATAATGTAGGCTACGATGCTGATACTACTAAAATTAAAAGGTTATAGTAAGTTTAAACCTTGCCTACGATGTGGAACTAATCTATGATATCAAATTTTTCCTATTACAAAACGTTTTCATCTATATTTTCCATGTATAACCATTAAATTTTAATAATTTCAGCAGAATTCAATGGTTTGTACATTTTTAGCGCCTTAGTGATTCTACTTTTTGGCAGCGAATGCATTCGTTCTGTACAAGAAAGTGACAAATTAGAACTACCTCCGTAAAATTCATACTAGCAATCAGCGACAGGAGCTGATTTGCTGATGTACCGTGTTAAAAAATATCCCAACATGTGTTACAAATTCGTCACACACGTTGTTTTCCGCTCAAAAATGAACTGCAGTTGACGCCCCCGCGACACCATGAGTGGCGTTGCATTCTCACTGAAAGTCTGTACGGGAGAAGCTGTTTACGGGGTGATTTATTGGGGTCTTTATTTCTTGCCATGCGCGCATCAAATTGTCGAGCCCAATAAATAAATGTCAACAGTATATCACCCTGACACCTCGAATTAATTCTCTCTCACACATCCCGAATACTTCCAACGTCGTCTTCTCCGTCTTCATCTTAAAGGCTTCGTCATCATGTTGGATTCCCTCCTATGTTCGGGATGCGAATTACTTTCAGAATATTTCAACGGCATTTCATCCTTCGTCTAGCGAGCGGTGTTGCTGTAGTTTCTCATGGCGGGTGTGGTGGAATTTATTCGATTTTTCTTTTCGGAGTTTGTTTTGCCTTTTCTCTATTTTTTCCGTGACTTTCTGCTACTGCTTTCTTCTATTTCATGTTTATATCATTACCTTTATATGTATCCGAAGATGTGTGCTTCGGAAAGGGAGAAAGATGGCGAGGTGCTTACATACATACATGAATCCATTTATATCGCATTCGAGTCACATATGGAGGCCGAGTGCGAATTTTCTAACCTTTTACATGGCCATTAGTCATTTCACGTATTTATGGAAAAACTCGTAAAGCATAACTTGTATCTGCGTGGCCAGAGCGTCTTTGTCGAACATCTGTTCTCTCTAAATTTACGATTGGTCGATTGTGCTCTTACTTGGTTATTGGCAATATGTCGGAATTGTAGTTTTGCAGCCGACGAGCTCTAATTATCATAAACTATTTTCAGAACAAAATCAGTGTAACAACGAATAATCCAATGCGCAACAACAGTGAACTTCTATGCCCCATACGCCCAGCTGCCACTTTCCAAATATATGCATGAGGGTGGCTATCCTCTAAGTAGACTCTAAGGGTTTTACAATTGTATGTTTTTGCGAAAAAAACACAGTACCAAGGCCAAGGAGACGCCTAGTTGGTATTGTAGGTACTCTGTACCATCAACGATCATCATCAAAACTATCATAATTTACTAAGTTTCATTGTGGCTGCGCCAGGACAAGCAACGCTAGACGATCAGGTCACCCAAAAGAAGCCGTTATGCCAGGAATCGTCGATAAAACTCACGGGATGATACATATTGAACGATCAAAGATTGAAAGCGGGTGAGTTGGCTAAGACTATAGATACCTCAACAACAACAAATATGATAATAATATGCCACCAATGACGAAGCGGTGGAAGTTGCCGAAATCCACAAACCTCCCACCATTACCGTTGTGGTCGCCAAGACCGTGTTTCTTCAAGGCAAGTCCCAACAAAGTGTTGCCAGGTCCCACCTTGGCATTCAGATCACCCATCACGACCACTATATCACCTTTAGAAAACTTTGGCTAAACTGCGTGCAATTGTTCGTTGGAAGCATACTTCTCCACTATGTCAGAAGTTACGGGTGGTGCACAACACTGTCCAATTGTGATGCCCCTTCAACTAGAAACCCGCTCCTAGGACAAAAGCCTTGCGGTAGCCGTCAACAATAATCCGACACCGCGTCTACTACAACCCGGTTTTCATCATCAACCGCCTTACTAAGGAACTCCAGACATCCCGGTTTTGCCCCGACCTACGCCACCGCTCCATCTCAGCTTTGACCCTATGGTGAGACGTTTCGAGCCGAACAGTTTTTGTAAGCTGAAATTGGCTCTGTTGGCTGACAACACCCGTGCGCCGATTTCGTCATCGTAGCTGTTATCGGTTGTAATTTTCGACCCTAGATAGGAGAAATTATCAACGGTCTCAAAGTTGTATTCTCTTATCTTTATTTTTCCCGTTTGACCAGTGCGGTTTTCCAGAGCACAAAAGCGCATTGTCATAAGAGGGAGGGGGGTACTATACAGAGTATTAACACCTTACTTCGCTTGCGTCCTGCGTATAGTGATGTAATTCTCGCTCGAGTTGGAGAAAGTAGGGATTCTGGGACTCTCAATACAATTGTTCTTTTTCGATAACCAGGTGCCTTAACCGTGAGATCACTTCCTACCCGTGTTGTTGAGGTTAAAGTAAAATTTCAAAATTTGCAAATTACTAGTTTATAAATTTCTAACTCTTTTGATCGCCATTTAACAACAAGCAGCGGAGTCTTTGAGCGTATTCACTCACGACATGAACTCAGGCAACCGTTGCAATTTAGAAAAAAATCGTATAGTGTCGAAACGTTCGGTGTCGAAAGGTGCCATGTCGAAAGAAATGGATTAGAAATGTTGGTATTGAAACGTGCTGCGTGGAAACGACCGGCTTCCCTGGGTGACCACTTCAAAGGGATGTTAGGACATATTCAGCCGCATAGACAGATAGGCACTATTTCGAAGGGGATACTGCTGCATTTACCGATAAAAAAAGTGTTGTTTCCTCAGGGCAATGCACAGTGCGTGAAGGCACCATAGCATTGGCAGATTTGAGACCTTCCTATACTATTTCCTCTTTTGAAAACTGAGGAAATGGAAGATAGGAGAAGTCGCTTAATTTGAGGGCCTTGGGAAAATTAAAAGTTTGATTTTAGGTTATCCGCTCGAAAATCTTGTGGCTTAACCAGCTTCAATATCGGGCATACTTGTTAGGGATTCCATCAATACTGGTGGCTACATTCTATGTGGCCGCTTCTTCTGGCTGCAGAACTTCTTCTTCGATTATTGGAGGGATGTGTCAACATTTCTTAATGTCGCTAGCAAGGTAGTTGCTAGATGTTGGCGAAACAATGTCAACAATATCTTCCATGTCAAGTAGGGGACGTAATAGTAGTGGAATTTTCACCTTTTATTACCGGCACTACTGACTTGTACGCACCTTCCCATGGGTCATTCGCTCTTCATGATAGCCCACTTTTTGGGGGTGTGTTTATACACAAGGAATTGTTGTGTCTTCTGGCCTGCTTCAATTCCGTCACGCAATTCGCTACTTCAGCATCTGAGAGTGGGTGCGTCTTGTTATGAAAGCATCACATGTTCGATATACTATACACCCTTGTTGGAACAACTGCCGTAGAGCCGTTAAGTTAAATTGGTTATTCCACACCAACCCCTCCGTGCTCATCTTCATCAACTGATTTTGATGACCCTGACTTGGCCTGATCTCATAGGGCTAGCATATACTGTTCATCGATTGCGATTTATAGGCATATCACCTAGTGGAAACTATGCATATACACTTTGCTGAGATACCAGTCTAAATACTTAACCAGCGAGTTACTTATAAAAGTAAAATCCACGATGGAGCCTAATTCCTAAACGTGTTTATATTTCCGACATTAGCCAAAATGATGTTAAGGTAGGAGAAGATCTCGACCAAAATTCTTTCTCTTTCATTGCCAGCTTTCCCACACCATTGCCCAGATTTTGAAGTCACCAGTATTTCCGGTGTAGTATTGGAGTAGTTGTCTTTAGGGTCTCTCTTTACTCTATCTACCATGCTGCAATACTCTGGTGTTGTTATACTTAATAATATTAATTATCGTTGACAATTCAATTGGATCCGGGCTTTGAGGTGTATTACAGCCCTTCATTCAATACCGTAACGGTACACTACAGGATTATATTAACTGTAAATGTAGACATCTTCAATGTGAACCATTAAAAAGCAATGTTTGCGATACATCATTACTTTCTGGAATAGCTCGATTTCCACAAACCCACACCACAACCTTTCCATTTACGTCCATTAGCCAAAGGCCTTGTTGAAGATTCTTGCATTGTTCATAGAGAATAGCGACATCGATTTTCTTTCTATAGACTTTCTGCAATAGGAGGTCCTCAGCAAGTTGGCAATGGTTTAAATTCAACTTGTTACTCTCATTTATGTAAGGTACTTACAGCGATTCTGTAGGCTAGATACCCGGTTCTACCCGTTACATGGTTGTAATTGTGTTCACAGGGCTCTCTTTACAGAAAACAGTGAAACATAATTAGAGTGGTTGTTTGCATTCCGCCGTATACTCTCCTCCACCTGTCAAGCCCAATCTTCTTCGCAACAAGAAGAGTCCAAATATAATGTGGAGCACAATGCCATCTGTCAGGGCTCCTCAGCATCTCTCTGACAATTCTGTCTGGAGGGAACCCTTCCCGTGTCCGTATAAAACTGAAGACGAACGCCATTCCACCTTCCAAAGGAGAAATAGGTGTGTCCACTACCAGCCTTTCAGATAATCTGCCAATATCCGTAAGAGATAACTCGGCATGTAAAATGCGCTTTTTAATGTCCCTAGCATATCTGTCCATTTTACGGAATTGAAGGCATTCTGACATGAAACATAATAAGGAAAACTATCCATCGAAATCCGTGGCTATGTTCCTCGGCTCGTTGAAGCCCAATCACAACCTGTATAAGACCATCCAATGTGTATCTCCCTACTCTACACCCTAACTGCCTTGGTGAGAAGTCCCCACCAGGGCAGATCGCTTCAGAGAGCCTATTCCTGATGAGCTTTTCGAGCGCCTTTCCGGCCGTGTTAAGCATATAAAGTGGTCGGTATGCAGACGGCATGTCAATGTGTTCTTAATTAATTAGCGCGAGTCTTGCCACCTTCTAGCGACAAGGCGAAATGCCATCCTTCAGGCATGCGTTGAACGCCTAGAACGGCAAGTTTGGTCGTTGGCAGAATACCAGTTTGTAAACTTCCTCCAGGTGCTAATTTTAACCTGGCGGATTCTTGTTTTTCATGGCGCAAATTGCCTTCTTGGTGGTGACCTCTATCATAACCAATGGTCGACTTATCTTGACGGTAGCTTGCTCGCCGAGTGAAGCCTCGATGTTCCTTTGCTCATTCTTTCTTTCTTTGATAGTTTGGATAGCAACTCTCCGTCTTCTGCTCGCCGAATTCCCGCAATGTCGCTAAACAATTCTATACAGAAAAATGTAACTCACTTTATGCGTGAGTATTCACAGTTCCCACCGTTCCTGTAAGGATACTGAAAACAAGAAATCAATACACAAGAAGAAAGGAGAGAGAAGGTTACAATGCAGGCGCATGGATGGTGCGACGATTGCGGGATAGAGCGGCAGCCTCTCAATGTCGCTGCTCTATAATCGAATCCCAGTCGTCATAGGTGTTTGTGTTTGTCATGTGTTCCTCTTGCTGCAGTAAGCTTATCACTTGCACAGCAAGTGTGATACTAGTGAAACTGAAGCACAATCTCACTGTTCGTATGGACTATACTCTAAACAGGAAACACTAGGGGGCTCGACCCTTGCACCGGTGGCTGCAATGACCCTGAGGAAGGTAAAAGGAAGGGGAAAGCAGAACGTGACACGAAAAAGGAAATTCTGGGCCGAATTGATCATCATCTCTAAAAAAGGGGAAACGTTAGGTCACATCCGATCCGGAACTGATGCACCTTGGAAAAAGCCTCAGGTGGATCAGATGTTCCAAAAAAGGAGATTTGATGATGGAACTGAAGAAGTATCCGGGTAAAACGGCAAAAAATTTCTTCGTCTTTAGGAGATTAAGCACAACTACGGTCTGAAAAGCAGGGGATTGGGATTCAATGTAAAGACATTGATGAAGTCACTACCAGTGAGGACATCCGGGAAAACCGATAAAACTGTTCGGGCCACTCGGTTTGCAAGCGAAAATGCTTCAAAGAACTTTGTGCGGAGGCAGACCAAAACTCCTGGAGAACGACCTTCGGGGTTGTTTTGAAGAAAGGGTGAACACCACAACTGACCTGCTCCCACCTTCTTCTTGATGGCGTTCTTCCCCTGCATAAAGAGGAGCACAGAAAACATAAACAAACGTTTGCCGTCTTTACCATACCAACGGTATCTGAATATAAATTTTCAGAGATTTGCCGGAGAATCTGTGAGAATAAAGTTCCTGGGTTGGGTGCTATTTCCAATAACCCTTAAACTCATTGTTCAATCAAACTCGACTAATTTATCAGCGCGTTTGAAGCATACTTGATAGATAGCTAGATTCCACGATCGGTACAGGTGCCGAAAACTCCGTTTTCCTCTCGGAGCCCAATAAGCAACCAGAACACACATCATCCACGCGATTTGTCTTATAGGTATGGCAGAAAACCTTCTCGAAAGGGTCATCTACAATAGACTTCTCCTTATCATAGAATATGGAGATAGCCTATCGGTGCGATAGTTTGGTTTTCATCAATCTCATTCAACGATCGATGCCAGGTTTTGAAGCTAATAAATATTGTGCCGTGATAACATTGGACGTCAAAAATGCGCTCAATTTAGCCAGCTGTGAATGGACAAAAAACCCACTGGCTAAAACGAGTGTTCCTAGTTGACCAAGCTCCTTGAACACTGACACTTAAGTATGATACGGATGAGGGACATAAGCAGTACACCACAGTCATAGTCGGAGTATCACAAGACTCAGTGTTAGGTCCTCTCCTGTAGAACGTGATATACAATGGGGTTCTTGTCTTTTCCGTGTCAAAAGAGCCTATGATAACGTATACGATTAGTATTTGTGTTGGTGATCACATTATGAGTTCAAAGCCGACTATCAAATACCTGGGGATGATAATTAACGCAAAGATCAATTTCAAGGGACACCTGGACTATACCTAAGGGGAAATGGCAAATACAACGTATGATTAGCGCGGATAGTGTCTAATATTGGAACTGCAAGATATAGCCGCAACACGGCACCGGACTGAGAGGAAGCACTAGCGTCTAACAGCAATCAGAACAAAGCAAATATAACTTACCGCTTAATGGCATGCAGGGTGTGCAGCGCCTTCTGGGTAATCTGAGGCGAGGTGGGTTGTGTCATTGCAAAAATGAGCCGGAAAGAAATTCCGGCAAGTCAATTCCGCAATCGCAAGGAGCACCCAAGGAAAGAGCGAAGAGTGGAAGTCTTGGTCACTTAAACCGCAGACCTCCCCGCGAGGTAATGCTTTACGGCAATCCCATGGGGAAGAAGGACACCTTAAAATTACCTTAAGGACGGTTGGCAAATCTACTATGGTTTTTCAGAAAACAGCATTCTTGGAGGCTCTTGAAATAGGTCATGGGACGAATGGTATGGCAATGTTAACTTCTCCGGAGTATAACTCAAGCATACTACCTTAGTTTACGCCGGCAATTTTTCAATGCAGCATAAAATTAAATCATTGGTGAAGGTGCAGTCTATAATGAGCAAGAAACGTGAAAGAAAGGCACCACAAGTGGAATACCTACGGCTTTTGTTTACAAATAATTGTAACACATTTTCCATATTAGGAAAAAGCAGATCCCAGTAAGCAGAATATCTTCTTGTTTCCTGCGGTTAGCGAAGAGAAACTACAGAGGATCTGCCGGCGTGATTGAATTGGGTGTGATTTCGAACAAAAGTCTAAAGTCCGCTACTAAACCAAGGCCAGGGTGGTATTGGAATCGTGCATGCTAGAAGGAGTATTTCCCGCTCAATTGAAGAGGCTGAAATTGGCTTTGGTGCAAGACACCAGAGGATGATATAAGAACGGATGGCCTATAAAAGAGGCTACGAGACCGACGACCAGCCGACAGGTGCTCCATATTGGGCCGCCTGCTGTAAAACACTGTGTACGACTGTATAGTTGCCTTCGTGGGTCAGAGATATCAATACAGATAGAATAGTTTTTATAGACGACCTCGAGGTAGTTATTGTTGCAAAGCCTCTTGAGGGTCTGGGACTGTATGGCAGTGAAATCATCCGTGCCATTCAATTACGGCTAGATGGGTAGATCTTGCGGACGAAAGGATAAGATCATCCTTATTGCTAACCTTGGAAAAATTAATATTCCAATGTTGCAATTGGTAGTCATACTGAGAAACAGAGGAGTTCCACTTCGGCACAAAAGCCAGTTGTGATGAGAGTGTGCTGCGCGTTTACGGCAGCAGAATAGCAACAACGGTCAATTTGCTCCAAGAACGGCCACTGGACTCATAGGTCGACCCCGAAAATTGAACAGTGGGTTAGGCGAAGGCACAGTGGATGAAAATGCCAACTGAAATCGCATTCCTTATTTGACACGATAGCAACAGAAAACATTTGTGATGCTTCAAATTTGACGTATCTTTCGGCTGCCCCACATGCAACGCAGCATCCATGGACCAGGAGCACCTTGTGTTCCATTTGTCAATATTCATTGAAAAGGGAAGGATACTATGACTCTCATACTTTGCACAACAGGAAACTTAAAAAGGAAAGGATTAAAATGTATAGTAAACATGCATTATGTAAGTATTCTCGCTTGACATCATTTAATCAAATTTAGTAAATATTTCACATTTTAACATGTTGGTGCACATAAATGAAGTGAAAATCCGTAAAGCATGTTCATAATGGTCCAAATTAGAGTGCATTTACTTCACATTACATATTCAACTCCCAAATCACCAACCAGAGGCAGATGAAACCAATTTAAAATTGTTTGCATACTGTCCACCGCAATTGCTACTTTACTTAAATTTCAGTCAAGTTGTTGTCAACTGCGTCGCAACCCTTCGCATTCATTCCCAAATCCCAATATACATAAACCAGAAAATTCTTTAATTAAAGTCAGCACATTGTCAAGGCAGACCTTGCAATCCAGGCAGTCCGACAAAAGCCACCGGTTTCCTTTTAAATTTAACGACCCGTGACACATCTTTGAACTGAATAAGTGCCGTCATCATTAGCTTTCAGAGGAGCTGTATTTTGATCAGACATTTTCTTGAGTCTGTCATCGGCAGTCTCTGGACTTGGGCATCCCTCAGCATTTGTCTTATTGTTGTCACTTCTGCGGTCGATTGGGATGCTGGTACTTGCTCCTGGTTAGCTCAGTACTACACCCAAGAAATTACGAATTAAATTTCTGCACAATGAGAGTTGCGTGCTTTAATGATTGCTGCGAAGAAACGTTAAAGACGCAGCGAAGAAAGCAGCAAATTGTTGTTGGTCAGGATTTTTACGGAAATCATCTACGCGGCTGTCCGCAAAGTTGACAGACACATTTCATCCAAACGGAATTGTAATTGAACTTTGTTCAATTATGGAATACGCTTGATTGTGCAAAGGAACAGGCGATGGTGGTGCACTACAATGTATTCATCAAAGTGCTAGAAAAAAAGTAATGCGCTAGCCATAACGCAGGCTGACTTAATTTGTCTAACAATATACTGCAGCGTATTCGTAAGGTATCTGGTACTATGAAATACGGCGATATCGATACTTTCAGCTTGCTCAGTGGTAGTGATTTTCGTCCCAAATCGCTATCCCTCCAGTTGAAATAAGAGATGTAGTGCTTTAAGATACGGTTGCTTAATTTTCCTGTCAACTCCTACGATGTATATGAAAATTTGCGTTTATCATTTACTAAATATGTAGCCATATATTTATATGTATGCTTACATGAGCGTATGCATCAAAGATGAATGTAGCTGGCTCAGCTGAAAAGCAGCTTTGTAAAGCGAGATGTGGCAATCAAAACAAAGTCAAGCCTTATCTTGAGGATATGACGTGGCTTCCAATTACACAATAGATGTGTCCGAGACCTTAATGATCCCCAATTAGAAGCATTTATGAAGAGATATCCTGCTGGCTTACAATATCTAGAGAGGACAACAATGACAGAATTTAGGGATAATAGATAGCTGGAGCTGCCGCTTTGGATTTCAGTGAATTGTGCTTTCGAAAGTGATTGAAATGACCTTTTAACAAAGCGTTACCGGCTTAGCATGTAATTCTTCAGTTGGCTCTGGATTTACAAAGAAGACCCCACCTCAGGTTGAAGTTGGCTTAATCTCATGTGATACATGCGCGCCCCTTGCTACTATTGCCTTCGTAGGACTATTACTACGCTTACTAGCTTTCTACGTGAGATAGTGCAAGTGATGCAGAACTTCATATGCTAACATATTTAGGAGTTAGGAGGTGATGGTGTATATGCATTAAATATGCCAAACTATTCACTTTAATGTAATTATGCATATCTACCCAGAGAGGTGACTACAGTCACTTTGTTAATAACAGTAGGAAATTCATCAAATTTATCAATAGCATGCTTTATATTATGGCCTCTATTCTATGACGAATTTGCAAACGTCCAGAGTCCGGGGTACAATGAAAAAAAATCAATCAAAAAATCGCTAAAAATTTGTTCGCACAAAACCAAAAAGAAATAGCTATTATAGGTGAACCCCTTAGAAACACTGACGCCGCTGTGCTTGTTACACATTCCACTGACGTGGTGACAATATTAGCGTGGGGTTGCTTGTAGCTTTGTACGGATAAAGATAGGTGCTCTCTATGTGTTTCGCTGCTGTGCCCCACTAAGTCTTATATGAATTTGAGATGATGGGATGCCGAGCTAGAAATTGTCAATATAAGTGAACCCTATGTAAATCTGACGGTAATGTATAGACACCAAGTACGACTGTCGGAGAAGCGATGCCGTCTTGCGATCGCTAAGTCATGCAATACACTATAATGCGAAGGTATTGCATAAGAATCAAGGACGAAAAAGGTGAATTGGAGAATAGCGACAAAGAGGTATGTTCCGGAGCTAGAGTAGGATCGGCACCCTTAAACCACTGAAATTACCCGGAGAGGCCTTGAAATCATCTTAGGATTTCTCCTAAGATAAGATGGGATATATAAAAAGGGCGTAGATACGGGCAAGAGTGATCTCTATTCCGAAAGCGGGTAAAAGGATCATTTTCACCCTAAATCTTTCAGACCTGTGTCATGAATACTACCAAAGTTATCCACAAAGTATGGTATGATCATCATTGATGTGGAGCATGGTAGTTAATGAACTCTTATCAGAGCTCATAACCACTGGAATAAATGTCCGTCAAGTAACTGACCCTTCACAGACCCCCGTACTCCTGCCCTTTGCAACCAATGCAAAAACTAATACCGGCTTTGGAAAGTGCAAATCAAGGAATTTCTCTCGATACCCGTTCCCACCATATGACTATATTTGGTGAAAAAGCATTTGCAGCATGCAAAGTGGGACGTTGCATTTATCGGAACCCCTTTCAAATCAACACCGAACTTTGTTACTCATTGCATGCAAGAGAATTAACAGGTCCCATCTTTATATGCCTATCAACATGAGAAACTGCATCTGAGAAACAAGGTGTGACAGACAGATAGACAGGCGGACGAATGGAAGAACAGACGAACAGTAAACCAATTTTAATGGGGCATTTTTACAACGCTGCCGACCGAGAAGTATGAAAGCAAATCTCCCGCGTCTAAATAAATTTTATCGACTGATCCTCCAGGTTACGAGTTGGCTAGGGCTGACAACCTAACACGGAAAGCCGATGTTACGAAGCCACAGTAGTAGCCTCGGACAGGATGCACCTAAAAACCACGAACCCGGCAATGACAATGGAACAACGATTAGCAAATTTTCTCATGGAACGTGCGCTCCGTGTACAGACCGAATGGTACTCAGCAGCTAGGCAACACCCTGTCCTAATATGAGACTGATGTAACATCGTTACTAGAGATGCGGGTTCATGGAGAAGAGCCAGTACACCATATATTATAGAGGCCATCCAGTAAACCATGTGTTCGGAGTAGGTTTGCTGGTTAGCCAAAAAATAAAACCTGCTGTTATCGGCTTTGAAAATATACCCGAAAGGCAATGCACTCGGCGTTTACGACGCAAATTTAGGAATATAAGCCACATAAAGGTTCACGCTCATACAGAGGAGACTGCAAAATGAACTCTCGAAGCCTGCCCAAGTACGACACCAAAATCGTACTTGGCAATTTCAACAGTCAAATAGGGACGGAGCCCGTATTCAGGCGATACGTCGGCTCCCATAGTTTATATAAGGAAACTATCGACAATGAATTATTTCATTATAACTAAATTATTGTAAGGAGTACTTGGTTTGCGCAAAAAGCGGCCCACAAACATACGTGGGCCTCTCCAGGCGGGATCACTTTGAACCAAGATGAACATCAGCGCATACAGGGGGGGCCAATGTAGATTCGGATCACAATCTTGTTGGCATAGCGGTCCGAGCTCGAATTACGACACCACCTACTTCAGTGAATATTGAGTTATTCACAACACAGCCCTCCGTAAAACTTATAAGGGGGAATAGATAATTTATAAACAATGGCCGCAGCTAACAGATGTCCTGGAGATGAAGCATCAACAAATGATCTTCACAACCACCTGCAGAGCAGATTCATTGATACGGCCACAAACATATTTGGCCCTAGCCGCAAGAAAAGTCGGAACGACTAGTTCGATGATCAATGTAAACTAGCAACGGAACGGAAGAATATTGCATAGAAAATAATGTTCGATTCTCAACGAACGCGGCACGCGCAGAGACATCACAAACTCCGTCGAGCGGAGAAGCGACTTCACAGATGGAGAAAGGAAGCTTGTGAGAACGAACAGATCTGTGAACTCGAAAAGTACAGGGAGCAACCGCACCACGCAACAAGTCAGCAGGATGAAACCTTATACTCCTCGATGCTCATCCTGCCGAGTCAAAGAGAGAATTCTGGAGGGGTGGGCATATTGGAGTGGTGGGTTGAGTAATTTGCTGAGCTGCTCAACAACTAAAACATCGCCGGATTGGAGGTCCCGCGAACTGAGAACGACGGACAAATGCTGCCACCACCAAACAGGGAAATAAGAGTTCGTGGAATCCCCCGCCTTAAAAACCAGGAGTCGCCAGGAGCCGATGGAATTGCAGCCGAATTGGTTTAATATGGAGGCGACCAATTACACCAAGTGGTTCATCAACTGATGCCCAAAGCGTGGAGCAGCGAATCAATATTTGATGACTGGCAACGAGGCATTTTTTGGATTTCACATTAATGAAGATAGGACGAAGTCAGCGCCAAAAACTAAAGAACGAATAACACCACATCGCACTGGTCAAACGAAAACGATAAAGATAGGAGGAGAGAACCCTGAGACTGTTGAACATTTTTCCTATCTAGGCTGATTTTCGACAACCGATTAAAACTATTGCGATGAAATTTGCGCAGAGTTGTTAGCTGCCAATAGAGTCTATTTCAATTTACGAAAACTGTTTCGTTCGAAACGTCTCACCCTAAGATCAAAGCTCTTACTGTACAAAACAATAATCTTGCCAGTCCTTATCTATTCCTCGGAGTCCTGGGTTCTTAGCAAAAAAAACCTGCAAACTCTTGGCCGCATTCGAGAGAAGAGTCCTCCGAAGAATTTTTGGAGAATGGATGATTCCGTAGTGTACATAACGACAATAAAAAGATTGCAGTTCGATAACAAGTTGGAAACACATTGGAGCAACAGGGCAAGCTGAGAAAATATAGCATTAATATACGACTTAAACCATCAGAGGGAGCAGGTGGCGGGATCATTGGTCCAAGGAAAATGCACGTCGAACCAATGGGTAAGAACGCCAGCGTATTTGAGGCCGAAATATATGACATATACAGATGTGCCTTCTTCAAGATCGAAAGGAACCATAGGGGGCAGAACATTGCTACTCTAACCGATAGACAAGCGGCTGCTAGGACAGAGGTTCTACCAAGTAAATAACAAACTTGTATGGAAATACCAGACCGAACAGGCTTGCATTACACAATAAGCCCTGGGTTCCGCGCCATATTAGGTTAGAAGGCAATGAGGCAGCGGGCGAGCTGGCCAGGAAAGGAGCGGCATTGTCGCTTTACGGACTAGAGCCATTCTGTTGAGTCGAAAATCGATTCATGGCTACGACATAGAAAAATGAAGAGGAACCTTTGAGGGAACTTTACGGGCGAACTGACCGGTATGCTCTTCGGAGGATATGAACCCAAGCGCGCGAAAGATTACTTAAACTTCACTATGAAAAACCTTCGGATCATAGTGGAAATACTCACTGATCATTGCAAATTAAACTACCACTGAAGGAAGCTAGAGATATCTCCCGATGCTGTCCGTAGATTCTGTGAGGAGAGTGATGAAACCTCCACACATGTTCTGGAACAGTCCGGTGAAAAGTGTGCGGCATTTGTCATTTTTGCAGAAAACGCGAAGAAGTTTCTGAAAGCAAGAAAACTAGAAAAGGCTGGTATGTTCGTCGCATCCGTAAACAGGCGAGGACTACAAAATGCTTCAAATGTCTGAATTTTGACACTTTGCCAAACGTTATAAAAGTAAAAAAGATGGTTCGAAATTAAGCGGGTTTTTAGGAGGTGGAGACCATATAGCGAAGGATCGTAATAAAACACCATCAACTATGTTTTTTTAAAAAGACCAGAGAATAGACGCGAGCCACATAACTGACAGTAATGAATGTCCGATGTTCAGGAGTGCAAACGCTAGATATCCACTAATTATCGGCTGTGACTTCAACGCGCGGCAACAGAGTTGGGTTACTACCCAACCCTCCCAACGTTTGCATCCTTGGAATTAGAAATCGTAAATAACGGTAAGGCATACACATATCGTAAAACCAGTTTGGATTCGATCATTGACATCACTTTCGCCAGCTTTTCTCTTTTGGCTAAGATGGGGAGGGTTGGGGAAGAATTCACTCTCAGTGATTACCAGGCAATACTGCTTGAAATCAAAGAGTACAGAATCTCAAACTGATAGGTCCAAAATTACTGTGTGATATATTCCGCCAGTATGAATCAAGGATCATCAGAAAAGTTGACCAAACAGCTAATTCGGTCTGTTGTCAAGGTGGACGATGCCGAAAAGGTCATTCTACGTTCGCTGCTGCTCTTAACATTCAAATAATTAAGGCACAATTTGTAAAAAGTGATTAATAAAGCAAAAACAGAAGCTTTAAAGGCCTGTGCAACGAAGCTGACGTAAACCACACCATATGAGTGGACATTTGTTCCATTTGAACCTAGCATGTAACTTATATGCATATATTATGTGAGCATATTCACTTTAGCGTGACACTGACGTTGAAATTCTTAGAATTTGCACAGCAGCGACAACTTTGACCTATTATAACTTTCTTGGTAATAGTGCGAATTCCACCAAGCGTGGCAGGATCATGCATTATATTACAACGTTTATTACTGGTTTTGTGTAAAACGAAACCTTATTAAAATCGGTTTACTGTCTGTCTGCCACACGCGCTTTTGTCAGAAACGGTTATAACGATTGACATCAAATTCAGTGAAAAAGTGGGAACCGTGGACGGTCACGCATACAGTGAGTGTTCTACCTGGAACTTAAGGGGGGGGGGGATATGCCAATAGACAATAAAGTCATGCGGGGTGTCAAATGAAAGGTCTCGATTACTTTTCAAGGATCTCAGTTCTGATATTTAATTCACAAGGCAGGAGGGCAGCGGCTGAAAATGATCCTTATTTCACAGATCCGTTCTCAGAATTTACCCAACCGCAAATTCTGAAATCACCAAGCTGCCACTATATTGTGGCTAGGCTTTGAAATACTTTCCATACTTTTATCTGTTTAAATAAAATTAATAATAGATGATTATAATTTTTAGTAATTGAGAGCAACGCCTCCTTGAATCGTCCCAGAATCATGAACTTTTGTAGCAATATAGGCTATAGTATAGAGTATGCTCCCCCAAGCTTGCTGGAATGCGCGCGTCCAAATGTTAATCTGAAGAAGGGAGTCATCATGAGAACCTTCTCGGAAAATTGTGAAGGAAGCTGGAGCCCACTGCCAGGAAAAGGCAGTCAAAGTATGTATTCATTTACGCCAGTCATGAAACTTCCGAATTTTCTTTGCCTATGTTATGTTAGGAATTTCATTACAGCAGTTGACATAGTCTATTCGATTTACACTCTCAGATTTGGTGGACCTTGAAATCGATTTAATCTAAAGTGTTCCTTACGTCACAAATGACGTGGTCTAAGAGAAAAGCATCTCATTAGGAAACACGAGGTGGACTTTGAAATTGCTTTCTTTCGTACAAATCGGGCGAAATATTTAGGAAGGTGCTAGGGTGACAAATTTAGACAAATTGCATTTCAGGTATCCGACATTTCCTCACCTGGAGCTTGGTACTTCAATTTAGCTGCTACGAATGTATCCTTTAAAGATTTTGTAGGAAAAAAGTCGGAAAGATTGGTTCGATGGTGATTGTAAGTTAGCAGCGGCACGGAATAATGTGGCATACCTTAAAATACGTAACTGCAGAGGCTTGCCACAAACTCCGTGGATCGGGAAAGGGACTCTACACACAGCAAAAATAAGCCTAAGGGAACCAACAGATCTATGAACTGAAGAAGAATAAGCAGTAACTGCACCAGGTGTGAAAGTTTTGCTCACAAGCAATATGAAGCCATATAGATCTCGATATCTATCCTGCCGAGACAAAGAGGGAAATTTAATTTCTGACTTCATGTGTATATTACAGCACGCGTAGTGTTTTGATGAGCTGCTCAAAAGTCAGGAATATTCACAGGTTGGAAGTCTTGCCAACTGAGGAAAAAATGGTTCCACCACCAAGCACAAAAAAGCAGTCAATCGACTTAAGTCGCTAGGAGCCGCAATTATTACTGAATTGATTAAATATGGAGGCTACCAACTACGCCAAGCAGTTCATCGACTTAGGCTTAATGTTTTGAGTACCTAATAATTGCCACATATACTCTTCTCTATTTTTCATGAATTGCACCATATGCCGAGAACATGATCAGATCAAACTGAAGGAGCTTCATTCCTGGTGACAAAGGAACTGAACGAGGTCTTGGTGTATACATTAATGAAGTTAATATAAAATACATAGTGGAAACGTCAGCAGCAACAACTAATATGACTTCTAGCTTCAAACGATAAAGTTACTCATCGGAGTAGAAACCGTTGAAAACCGTCAAATATTCAATATTCAAGTGTACGTGGTTAGTACTTCATATATATCTAATATGTCCTTTAGTGTGATATTGATTTTCGATGTTTTGAATGGCACAAATGAATTGAATTTACACATGAGCAACAACTTCGCTAGTTACAGTGGGATTTTAACCAAACTTTTCAATATAATTCCTTGTCCGAAAGACGTGGAGGAGTTCAGTGGAATGTAACATCTTTCCAATAATACCTCTCATCGGGTCATGGATCTAGGCCGAAAGGCTTTGAATTTGGAAAGAGAGGCACGTAAAGTCCGAATGACGATAAGCAACAAAATCAAGTTTTTCAGTCTGACGGGTCATCGTACTCTTTATATCTAACAAGCGTGGTTTCTGCCGAGGTTGCAATTACGTTGCTGGTTATGCCATGCAGTTGAACCTACTCTTCCAAGAATGTCGACAACTGGGTCACCCGATGAGGACTTGGTGCAAATAAGTAGATGAGAACTGCTGGAAGTGTTGACAACGTTGGATCTCTTTTCGGCCAACCGCTGTGGTTGACGCACGATATTCCACAAGAGGTGAATAGCAACCATATATAGTTTCAAATGAATTGAATGAGTCTGCGGAAGCAGTGATCACTTTCTTGCTGACCCCCCCCCCCGCCCCCCTTTTACGCTGATATCAAAACCTTTCATCTAATACACGCCTGTCTACATTTGCGAAAAAAATTCGCTCCGCTTTTGCATTTAGTTTAAGAGGCGTCCGGATAGCTGAGTGGTTAGAGCTCAAGGCTGTCGTACGGAAGGTCGCGGTTCAAATCTCACTGGTAGCAATGGGATTTGTATCGTGATTTTACGTCGGATACCAGTCGACTCAGCTGTGAATGAATACCTGAGTCAAATCAGGGTAATAATCTCGAGCGAGCGCAATGCTGACCACATTGCCTCCTAGTGTTCCGTTAGTCTTGAATGAAGTGCTCTAACACACTTCAAGGCCCTGATCCAACATGGATTGTTGCGCCAACGATTATTATTATTAAGAGGCTGAATGCAATGTGGAAAAATCTTACTCAGTTTTCCTATATTTCCGCAAAATTCCATGTCAATTTGTAAAATCACTAAAAAAAGTTCCTATGAAAGACAGAGTGCGGCTATAAACGGCGTGTATAGGAGAAAGAAGATTATAGATTGACAGAACTAACTCCGCCCCGGGATTTAATACCATATGATGGTTTCACTGATACCTGGGGCTTGTTTTAATAAGTAAAAATACATGTGAATGGAGGGTGCAAATTCTTTTTCCATAAAATATGGTCGTGTGGGTTATCAAATGAAAAGGCTCAATTAGTACTTTTCGAAACTGGTTCAATATTTGATATCGGGTGAAACATAGAGGAGTGACGGCTCAAAACATGACCATTAAAAAGTGTAACAGGTCTCGTTCTCAGAACCTATCCAACCGATAAATCTGAAAAAAAATCACAGTAGTGCATCTCTATGAAATCTGGGCCTCAAAATACATCCGGTGTCGATATCTGCACAAATAAAGTTAATAATAGTATATTTCCACATTTTAGAAATTTACCCGAGAGGAGTACAACATTTGGCGTGGGCGTCAGGGATAATATAGTGCACACATTGGTCAAGTTTGAAGAAAATCCAACTATTATTAATAAAGTTATAGGGGGTGAAAATTTGCCATTTTTTTGTGAATCTCGTGCATTCTACACATGTATGAGGTCATCATCACATATCACGTCAATACCACAACGAAGTGCGTTCCTATGAATGGGGTCGGAAAGAATTTTGTTTTAGTCTTTTAGTCATTAGTACATGACTATCAATTACTCCCAACAGACATTTGTATATGTATGTATATAGTATATCCGTGCTTATGAAGTTTGCGGGTAGTGTATAATTCAGATAGATATATTTGTACATTAAACCAGCCGTATTTAATATGCGTACTATATATATATATGTATCCTTTTGTGCACGAATTAAATCGGAAATATGGAAACCATCAATTTATATACGTGCATATTTATGTACAGTACTCGAAAATAGGCAGTTTGTTTGTTTAGGGGGCTGTAATATGTATGTATGTCTTGTATAATAGTTTGTAAAAATATGAAGGATTATGTTGGATTTGTAGCTATACACGGATAGAAAAATGTGCGTTGAAGTTTCTTACATAAAATGAACACAAAACCTTTATACCCGAAGCGCGAGCTTCCGGTATTCCGACTTGTTTCTATCGAGGCTCTATTTGAATCATTATCTTCTAACTGCGTGGTGAATGATTTTGTACGTATCTTGCCTCTTCTGTCTATAGGGTTTATTAGGAAAACGGCAACACTTATAATACTTGCTAAACAAAGCATCACATATTATTAGAAAAAACTGATGGGAGCTCTGAGGAATTCACATTGTGGGTCAAGTCAGTGACAGCCGTCGAATGTCTGGACATGGCGTTTGAATCCTGGTAATAGGACAGTAATGGGGGTTCAATATGTTAAAGTATGCATGCAGTAATACCACAATGGCTGTTATCAATATTAATGCATATTTGTATTGGCCATGGCTTTCTGTACATATGAATTTAACTGAGGGGTTGGAAATCCCGCATTAGAGATATCCTAGTGAATGCAGAGCATTTGCATATTGCCCGGGATAGCATCCGTTCTAGTGGTGAGAAAACTGTCGAACAGTCATTGCTGGGAGATTCGGTTGGGAATGGAATAATCAAGACATATTCCCTAAGATACTCTGAAATATAAGAAAAGACTGTACTTGCGTGCTTAAGGTGGGCATATTAAAACAACCTGCTTATAAATAATTTATCCGAACATACTGAAATTACCTGTAATTACCAAAGGTGAAAAAATTTTAATTTTCACTGTCAATGTTCAGAACAACTTCAAAATAGGTAATTCCCAGCAGTGCCCTAATACATTACGGAGAATCCTCATCAGAACCACCAGCTACGGAACCAATCACCCAGCCTCATTCACAGTATCTCGAAGTATACAAATTGCTGATTACTGTCACTCGAGGGGTAGTCTGATATGTTCACCCTTCATTCGTAACGGCAGATCGTAGCACCTTGTCGTCCTGGATTATATTCTTCCCACTCCGGCCGCGCATTCTAGTGTGGCGAACGCATTCGTTCTGCAAATACATACTTCGCCGGATTACACAATCGCCCAGGATGGTATGCCTCGAATGATTCAACAAAGTCGAGGAACGACGAATAAAAAATAATGAAAAATTGAAGTCTCACTCGATAGCTCCACTGAGGAATTACGCTGAATAAACTCCTCGTAAGACACCTTCCAATCATAGTCCATGGCTAGTATTGAGCTCTGATGGGAGTGGGTGAGATGAAGGGCGAAATCATCGACTCGAGGGTGCGTTCTTAATAAAAGGGATTCGAGATGCATAATTGCGTGCATAAATCAAAACGCCTGCCCTCTGCGTCACGCTGGCATCCGAACGGAAACTGATTGGCCCACAGTTTTCTGATTTATTTTATGCCATTTTAAGAATTTTAATGAAATTTTATGCCAGAAGGAGATATTGTGTTGTGGAATTAATCTTCAGATTGGGAGCGAATGTGAATCGATTGAAATTTCCAAGAAAAATTGGTTGGTAGTAAAGATAAGAAGGCAATTCAGAATTTACCATTGATATTACATCGAATAATTTTTTTTCACCGTAAGTTTGGCTCTTTTTTACATATGAGAAATGAAAGACTATTTCTAAACCAATCGATTTGCATAATCATAAAGCATAGCCTATTTTTTTATAAGGCAAATTATTCCGTGTTGTTGGTGGATAAGAGATATCTTTTTAACGGCAGTTTTCAAGTCAGAAAACTGAAAATAAACAATTTCATAGCGATTTAGGAGCAATGAAAACTCCCATTCTTTGGAGTAACCTTTTCGCTACTGTTTGTGGCCTGATTGCAAAATGTAGCACTGTTCATGTATTCCATTTCAATTAGTCCCAATAAATGATTTATTCAAATTGCTAAGCCAACCAGAAGCATTAATAACTGGAATAAGTTCGCCATACCAAAAGCAAGTAACATAAAAACAATAGCAAAATCAAAGCCACTTACGATATACGAATGAACATGCGTGGGAAAACCAGCAAGACTTTTGTGAAGCAATTAACACAACCGAGGAAAAAACTTTCAATGTTTTACTAACTTTGTTCTAGATTAGAGGGCGAAGCCAGATCACCGACTAAAACAGCCGTCTGGAGTGTCTAGGACTTTGACCCGTAACCTTTTGACATATTAACTCAAGCCAAACCTATTCAGTGTAGGAGCAAAACCCCGTGGATTCAGTGAGCCTCAGCTACCCTGACATTTTTGCTATCCATTTTCCTCTATTTCATCTTAAGAATGCCTTCAGTGTAACGTAGGACTCGGCTCCACGTGCCCTTTCTTTGCAGCACAACCTCAATCAAGGTGTCCGGGGACGCAAGCCACCGGCCAATCGAAAAGTGATGGCGATGGTGCTCCCACCTTTTGTAGAAGAAAAAGGTGTTGTAGGTATCATCCATCACATCCTTGTAATAAATACAGCCGGGCGACCTTGAATTCGCAATGGAGGACGGATTGAACCGCGCTCATCAAGAAGCGACACCAGCTGGCAAACTGCAAACATTCTAGCCGCAGCCTTGTCTGCGGTGCTGCGAATCGATCGGTAGGAGTTCATCTTCTATCTTCTATCTATCATAACGCTGAGTTTTTTCACCGCCGGCTTCGATAAGGCCATGGTTTCATCAACTTAACCTTCTTCTTCGCCAGCATAATGACTTTAGTCGTCCCCAGAGGTAGGGAGAGTCCATGCTCAGCCATCCATCTGCTTCCTCGCGGCATTACCATTCCGAATGTGCGTTAAACTTGTTCAAATGGGCGTGCGGTATCCAGTTCCGCAACATCATCAGAGTACCCGACCAGAAGCGATTCAGCGATTCATCGGACGCATCACCCACTGTCAAGCATGCGTTGAATGCCCCGAATAGCAAATTCGGCTTGCATTTACGTACGAATTTCAACATTTCACTGCGAATACTATCCGGTCCTGATGCTTTTTTGACCTTCATGAGCAGGATCACTTTTGCAGGGAAAAGTTGGCATTCCTCTGTACTCACCCCTTCAGCAACAGCGTTAGTTGGGATGCGGTGGGTAGGAGAAAGGTTCTGAATGAATACTTTCATCTTTGCTGGATTTATAGAACAAGGTGACCGATGGCCACATAGTTTTCTGGTAACCACCTTATACCCGAAACCCTCTGGCCTTCTGTTTACGTCGTTGATTAGCTCCTCCCAGCAGCATGCCTTCTGCCTGTTGATTTCGTGATAGAGTTAATTTTTCCTACCCTCCATTCTGTGGATCGAGACGTCTTTGTCTTGGCATTTTGCACGCTGAGCAATCCGCCGAAGTTTGAGGAAGTTCCTTTGTGGGCTCGCAATTTCAGCCGTCTGCTAGTGCACAAATAATTTACTGGGACGCAGTTTCCTTTCGGGAGGCGATCCATTACAAGCTGCGGTGATAACGCTCATCGTTGAATGAACTAGTAATTCGGTTGCAGTTCTTTTGTCGGTACCTGAGTCTTGCCGCTGATTGCGAATTTTGCAAGGTCGATTTTCCCAATGTTCGACCTGGTAGGTGTTTTCCGGACAGCAAGACATTGGGAAGAGCCGTTTCTCACTTCGAAGGGGATGTACTGATGATAACTGAAATCTACAAGTACCTCCCATCGTTGGATGGCTGATACTAAGGAATCCGTAGAAAAAGTTACACCAGGGATTGTGTCCTCGCAACCAGGTTATCGGAATGTCAAAGAGTTACCTATATTTAAGCAAATAAGTCCTGTCTTAGCTGCCATCTCCAAGGTCTATGTGACTCGAGAATCTGATTGAAGCCTCTAGGTCTTCTCCGAATAGAAGTCTCACTTACGAATTTCTAATCTCGTCCTCCAAGGTAGCGAGCCTATTCAGAAATGCTTGCATAGATTCGTTCGGTGTGACGTAAACGCTAAAAAACCTCATTTCCGCAGAACGAACTCAAACGAAGCCGTTTCTTCGACCGTGGTTCCACATTCGCAAGTTAACCGTATCTCTAACCCGGATGCCAGCAAAGCCAGATATATCGGTACTGTTCGCTTAAACGTAGAAGTCGCTCTTCTTTTTTGCACCATCTGTCTCATCAAGTTGTGAGGAGTGGATCCTTTGCTCATTTGCTTGCAGATCATGGTGCATTACTTTTTGCATTCTCTTTCCTGAAGACCAAATCTTCTTTCTACAAATGGCGATCTTTGCAAAGGACACAGCACTTTGCCGACTTGCAAGTCTTCGCTTTATGCCCGGGTTTGCCACATTTGTAAGAAAAAATGCTTCTGTCCTACCCCTTGTAAGCCTCTGTTATATGTCCGTATCCCCGGCGCTTAAAAGAAAGGTTTGAAACTGCCCCTCGCCTTATTCTGCAAATAATCCAGCCGATCGTTATTTTGCCACAATGGAGAAGTTGGCTAGCTGTTTCCTTAGGTGCAGGGATAACCGCCAACTTTTGTCCTCTGGAGTTGACAGACGTAAGTTCTATGTTAAGGTTGCTTACATCTAAGCAAACCCTTTTCATCGCTTCCGGAAACCATTTCTTTCATGCCTAGAATGCTTTGGACTGTTTCGCAGAATGTAGCCTTCCTATCGATTTTCGACCCAAGCTCGACAAGTCTATCGCCGGTTCTAGTTCGCGGCATAGATGCTACATCTACCCCAACGTCATCTAGTTTGGCGTTGTTGCGGACTTTTCGATGAACTTCCTTCGTTCGGTTTGATGAGAATGACCTCTAACCTTGGTTTGGCCTGCTCTTTTTCTCAGTCGGCTTCGCTGTAGTAAACCGCACTGTCCTCGTTATTCAACTCGGGTTGTTGTTACTGAGTTTTTTCTTTTTTCCCACATTTCTCGCCCCCTTTTGTCGATTGTTTCTTCCCCATCTGGAGGGTTGTGGGCGCTACGCTTTGTGCAATTGGAGGCTGCACTAGCGATATGGTTTTTCCTCAACTTCTCTTCGGCTGTCTTCCAGGAGTTTCACTGGTGTGTAAGAAACACCAGCATTTCTACTATGATGTTTCGCTTGACGAGCAGCTTTCATTTTCCGTAGGACTACCCTGCACTTCTTAAGTAGCTTTCTTTCTCTATTGTTGTCTTTGGTATGAGGTCCTACTGGCTGATTCGACTTGCATTTCCGTCTGATTGGGTGGTCACCCTTTTTCCCCTACAAAAGGGCGATACGGACGGCAAGCTAAGTACCGTTCTTGTCATTAACGCAACGGAAGTGTTCGATATCCTGTGTGCGTTCGTTTCAGCTTTTAGCAAGTCGATAAAAATCTCTCTGGCCATCCCGGGTGTCCAGTTTATCGTAAAGTTGTTTTTTAATGTACCGGTTAGCATTCTTATAAATTTGCCAATTGGCGAGTGTTTTATCGTCGAGAAATTTGTGGTAGAGGCGTTTCCAAGGCCAAGTATCTCGGTTCATGAACCACTTACCTAGCTTGGTAACCCCGATTTGCAAGACGGCAATCAACGCAAATGCCATGATCTCATAGGGAGTGGCGCTGACAAAATGTTGGCGTTTTATGACAATATAGTCGATTTGCGTTTTACTATTCCAACTATAAAATGCACGAAGATAAGACAATCGTTTGAGGAACCATGTATTCTTAAGTACAAAGTCATGAGTGTCCGCAAAATCGATTATAAGATCGCTACCCTCTTTGTCCGCCATGTCCCCCATGGCATTTGTTACCGTCTGCCTCTTCACCCACATGACCATTAAGGTCGGCTGCAATGGTGATATATTCATCAAAAGTTGCCAAAAAGCATCTTTCCCGGCATCAGGTCGACCTGTTTCTGGCGCATACGTGGTGAAGAAATGTGTAGTGCGATCAGCTGATATAATGGTGAGCTTATCAGCCGGTCATCAAATCGTTCAACTTCTTTAGTGCCATCATGAAAACCCTCTGAGATGGCAATGCCAACACCGTATTAAGTGTGTGCTACTAGAATAGAGAAGTTTATAATCACTTGGCTGCGTTCGCGTTTTTGTCACAGTTTTTGGCACAAGACAATTGGATTTCTTTTAGAGCGCAGATATCAATTCGCCTTTTTCGAAGGGCTTTTGTCAGTTTCTCGGTCTTTGCAGTTAGGGTGCCTTCGGACTGGGGCCTGTCCTCCCGGGTCGACTGAGCTGGACGTCCTAGCATTTTTCCAAGGCTTATTGTTACTAAATCCGATCATTTTGTTTTTAACGACATTAGATGGATTTTCTTGGTCGGCCTGTCACGGGGCCTGTCGTCAACTGTATTTTTTTTATCTCTTTCCCTGATTTCACAATTTCTTTTTTTCTTCACTGAGGATAGTACAAAGTACGTCCCCTCAAAACCTCCTCCTTTACCTGTACTTAGGACCAGTATGGTAGGTAAATAACTACTTATATGCATTCAAATTATCAGTCGAAACCAGATAACTCCAAGTACAAGTCGTTCGAAGATAATTTGTCATGATTATCACAATTTAAATAGGTGAAGTATAAACGGTTTGTTTCCGGTTATACGGTTACATATACATATTAGTGATATGTCCCTCGGGCAGGAACAAGTATGGATTCAATAAATCATCAACATTGTAAAGGTGAGTCAATTGAAGGTGCATGAGTTACAATTAATCACAATTGTTTTCAATGTGCAAATTTCAGTACAATGGTTCACCTAACGGCTCTAAATAATCAAAGTTAGGGCAAAATTTTAGATATTAATCTGTTCTAATGTTCTGTACAGACTTTTCATTCTATGTTAACATTCAAATTTCAAGGATTTTATTCGTGTAAATCTAAAAATAAATCCTAAGTTTGCCAATTTCTTCTTAATATCAGAATACAATTTGCTGAATCCTAGTAAATATTATAGATGCGAACGGTTTATAAGAATGCACAGTGTTACAGTATCAAGTACTATTGTACTTGATGATGATATCTATAGCATACCGTGATTTTTCTAAGCACTTCCCTTTTGTACCTCAATTTACCAGTATCGTAACTTCCAGCGAAAATTTTCACTTTTAATTAATATTCTTGCCCTTTACAGTCCCGAAACTATCCACATAAAGGAACTGCTACCAAGACCAAATGCTTTCAAGTGACTTCCGTTAATTACAAACGTTTTCAATTATCAGAAATCAATGTACATTATTCCACGATATTTTCCAAGAAATAATATTAAGTTTGACTCCCAGTGTTCATAACGACCATGACGTGGAACGTAGTGGAACGTCATGGTCGGGAGGAATATTCAAATGGAAATAAAATGTTTCCACCTTTTCAGTGCGGCTCCTTCATTCAACTACTTTCTAATGAACTCACGGATTGCGAAAGACACTAATCCCAAAGTGGTCGTTATTATTAAGATTTTATGTACTTTCATTATCATCCGATGTCGTTTTACGATTATCCTTGTACGTTTATGACCTCTTAGGAACGGTGTACAAAGACGTCGCCTTGGCATGGACTGCTGTGTAGGTACATGCACTCGTAAAATGAACAGACGAAAATCTTGCTAGCAGCAATAACATTTACTTGTCTAAGAAAATGGTGTTCCGTCTACTTATTTGAGGGGATGAAAAATTGTGCACTTTGTACGGAAGGGGAGGGATGTGAAAATCTGGAGTTAATACCGCTTTTACTAAATTCAGAGGATTTCAAGGATTTCCACCAGAGAGAAGAAGGAAATCGCAATATTTGTAATTTGACTTTAAAATTTTCGAAAGTGTCAGGTGACATATATAGGTATTCATTTCTGAATAATAGGGGGATCCACCCCTTCGGACACCACCTTGCCATGGTGTCGGAGCCTGTGGTAGTCTACTACTACACTAAGGGAGTCCAAAAACACATGAAGATGGTTACAAAGGATTGTAACTCTGCAATTGGTAAGAAGTCACAGATTTTGGAGGCTTCATTGGATGATTCTTATTCCCTCACGGAGAAATTTTCGGAACACAGGCTCTCCAGTTCAGTGGAAAACCTACACTCGGTATCTACGGCCCGGTCAGCAAGGAAGGATATTACGGCAACTCCCTTAACAAGAGGAACTGGAAACCTGACTTCGGCCGGCCTGTTGGTGACACTGTTGGCCAATTCTTCCATAAAACGGCAGAGGAAGGCTCGGCAGAAGGAAACTTCAGCCGCAAGGGAGAAGGGACTGCCAGAAACTTCTCCTCCGCCTCTACCTGGAAAAGTGGAAGAAAGGGAAACTGGTGATGGGGATGCAACTGGTCTGACTCCGGTATGTGGAAACCAATCCATGCAGCTTGGACACTGAGAACCGGGGAGGGCTCCCAGGCAACGACAACGGAATACACTTCAATAGAAGGCAAAGTTTCTTGGGAATGAGGACATGGGTGTTGCTGCACCAGCAAATGTAGCGATATCCAGAGAAATCGGACCTAAGAAAGCGGAACTTTCGGCAGAAGGTAAGGACAAGCTGGTAACCCCATGATATTCCTACTGGACGAAGCAAACTTTTCAGTTAGCCGCCGCTCTCATATTATATTACAATTATGTCTACAAAGATAAGAGTTAGTCAAATTAACCTGCATCATTCCAAAGCCTCTTCCTATCAACTGGCAGCAAGGCTGGCAAACTTGCAAGATTGCCCTTATATATTTCTGGTTCAACAGTCATGAGTTCGTTTTAACAGAACCTGTGGTATTGGATCACCCAAGGAGTAGGTAGGTAGGTATCACTCCTAAGGGTGCGATTGCTATTATGAGAGCAAGGAGGTAGAGTCTAGCCGGCTCGGATTATCAGAGCCAGCCCGTAGCATTCACGAAGGAAAGCAGCTCTCCCACCCTGCAATTGCAGACAAAGTGCATGAGGGTTTCCGCAGATTCGACAATGCAGATTGTAGAGTATGCCGAGCCTGGCGGCATGATGCCCTGTGAGCTTGTGCAGACCGCCGTAATCTTGAATGCATTTGCACGCGTCTAGCACAGGAGCTCTCGTGATCGGGCTGTTATAAGCGGGCCAAGTTCTTCTTGAGCTGGCACATCTGGTAAGCGAAACACCGACTGTATTCATCAAAGGGCTACCAAGAACAGAGCCTCGTCTGACCAATCCGTCAGCCAGTTCATTGCCTTCTATGTTCCTATGCCCGGGAACCTAGAGAAGGGTGACCTTGAACGTGCCGCCCAGACGGTTCAAGATGTCACGATGTCGTTGCTGTGTACAAGGCCTTGCTGGCTGCTTGACTGTCGGTCAGAATCAGAATCGGTATAGAATACTGAGTCTTAACCTTGCAACACGCCACCGGTCTTCCACTTTGCCCTGGTTGGAAATTCCACAGCAAAGTTTCTCACGAAGTTAAGTTTGCGTGTAGCATAGTTCGTGGAGAATGCCCAGATTTCTCGAAGTACTTCGTCTATTATGTTACTGTGGCCGTAGGACTTGCTTCCCAGCAAGCCGACTCACGTAGTCTGACGGCACTGCAAGCTGGAACGTGTTTAATGTGGAGGTCTTGGGGGAGGAAATGCAGAGGTACATTGGGAATATCTGCCGGGTAGGACTGCAGAGCCCCAGTAGCACCTGCACACGTGGTTCTTTGAATCATATTAAGCTTCATCCTATTGTAATTTTTGCTCAAAGCCTGCCACCTGATCTGATGCACTAGAGCGGTGTATGTCCTCGGCCGGACACTCCATTTCTTCTAGGCCCTCCATTCTATATAGGCCTTATTAACCCTCAGCTCTATGTTCAATCTCCAATTTAGTTTTGGATTCAGGATGACACCCAGATGCTTGACATTAGAGAACAGAGCCAATCTTTGTTCATTCAGCCGTGGTAGGTGGAATTCAGGTATCCTTGTCTTGGTGGTGAATAGCATCAGTTCCGTTTTGGTTGGCTCATGCCGAGTCCGCATCTGGCGGCCCACAGGCACACCTTTCGCAACGCTCCTTCCATGATGTCGCTTATAATGGACGGAAACATCCCTGACACTAATATCACCAAGTCGTCGGCCTAAGCAACCACCTTCACCCCGCAGTTCTCTAAAGTTCGTAAAATCTCGTCCATTACTATTAACCAGAGCGCCGGAGAAATGACGCCACCCTGGTGCGCGCTTCTGTTCACAGGTAGGCATGCTGGGATCTAGAGAAAGGCGTTCTCTCCATAATCGTCCTTAAGTGGATGTCCAGGACGCGCTCTAGGGTCTTCAGCACGAAAAAGGTCAGGGTGGTTGGTCGAAAGTCCTTCGCGGACTCATGACCGCGCCTGTCCGCTTTCGGTATGAAAACCACTCGTGCGCGTCTCCAGGGCTATAGTACGAATCCTAAAGCAGCTGCTGCTCCGGTATATCTCAACAAGCCAGGGCACAACTCTTTCCTGCTATTTCCGTAGCATGACTGGCATTATGCCATCTGGGTCTGCAGATTTATATGCAGAAAACCTGTTTATAGCCCAGCTGATCTTTTCTTGGGTAATTACCGATTTGATAGTCTCGCACGGCAGGAGCGGCCGCCAACTCTCCAAGCAAGGTTCTGACTAACAGTCCTCCGCGCTGGCGGAAAAGTGCGTTTCAAAAAACAGCTCCAAGTTTTCACTAGAGGATTCTGTCCAGGACTCTTCCGATTTTTAAGGAAGGATGGGCTTTTATGTTCTTTGGACAGAATCTTACTGAGCGTTGCGGATTCACTGGTGCTTTCGATGTTCTGACAATAGTCCAACCAAGACAGCCTCTTGGCGGTCTTGACGGCCGACTTCCTTAGGCAGTCCTTGTATGGCTGCCAATATTTATGCCCGTAGCAGATGTTAAAAATTCCTCTGGTCAGCTTCGTAAGGCTGAAGATATATTCATTCCACCATGCGGCAGTGTCTTTTTGATGTACTTAGTGGGGAACGAGACTTTAAAGGCGGTATCGAATGCCTTTTCCGGAGCCCCGACCTTTGACTCCAGTTCGTCTATCGTGCCACCCGTCTCAGCATTTATGAATGAGAAGAGAAGAGGGGAGAGGGGGTTCACGCAAAAATCCCGCTGCTTGAACTGATTTATAACAAAGACAATTTTTTTTCTGTTTGTAGGAGCAGAAGGTATCAACATGCTACGGGGGCTTAGTATATCATCTATAACAGGTGGAGCGTCACCGTTTATTATACGATTCAAAATCCAAGTGATGTGATTCTACTTTTTCAGTTCGAATTCTTCCAGTACCAGTGCATTCTTCAATGAACTTTTCGTACTTTCCTCGATAAAGAAGCTCCGATGCTTCGCGTTCACCCTCTCTCGCCCGAAAGAAAACTCTCACCTCGCTACGTTCAACGACCCGTTGCCGTCTGTTCGCAATCATCCAGGTTGGATGTCCGTTCTTTGAAACGTCCTTGTGGGAAGTGAAAGCCCACTATTAGATAGCAGCCAGATCACGAAGACAATCTATATTGTATATAGGAAACCATCGCTCTGATCTCCTGCCAACAGACACAGCAGCGTCATAAAAGTGAAAGTAACGACCATCAGTTGTTGGTCCCCTTCGAGGTGGATCAGAATGCAATCCATTGTTCATTGAAAGCGTTTCTCTCCTCTATATCGGAAATATCCATTCCACCTAAATCGTGATGGCCTTAAGTCTCACTGGAATCTCATCGTTAAGGTTTATCAGGAATCTATTTTCAGGCCATGAGAGCGCGCTTTGAGATTGCTGTCAGTTACAGTGTGACACCGGTTTCGCGTCTACCACCACTTGAGCTTCTAGAATGTAAAAGGATAATACTGCTAGAATGAGAGGAGCACTCTCCCATGTCCCACCATCTCATATCTTTTAGGACCAAAATGTTGACCCTATGTCGCCGAAAGTCTTGTTCAAGTTGGGGAAGCACACCCAGGTATTGCTGACGTTTAGATATTAAGGTAGTCTCGACATTTTCATGTTGCCACGTAATTCAACCTCAATTTCTATAAAGGATGAAATCATTTATTTTGATTAACTAACGTACTAGTTACTCTTTACTTTTTTGAATCATGGCCATTCAGTGGAGGTATTTATGGCTAAATATTTTACTTGCGGCATATTTTTAATTCTCCGAAGTGATATACTTCATATAGTCCATGTGAAGTAAAAATGAATGAAAGTGCCACGAGTAAGTCGCAACTATAAGTAGGCCCAATCAAACTTTTGTTTCAACCGGTATGTTTGCAAAAGATAAAATCTGTTCTCTTTCCCAAACTTCCCTTCCCTTAACCAGTGAACAGGGAAGATACGAAAGTTGCACTAATGCCTATAGTATACATAGATATTCGCAGCATTCTATGTGGCGTTCCATATGGACCGTGAAATATGTCATGTCTGACTGCTAGCATCTCCTGACACTGGAATTGTGAACCGGACGTATCTAAAGCGATGTGGGCATCCGAGCTGTGTTTAGTTTCGGTTCTTTTGCAGGCAGCTGCTTTAGACAATCGTGTCGGGCATACGAGAGGACAACAGGCATTCGAGCACAAGGCCAACGCAAGTTTTAACGTCAAAGACATGGTTTATGGGACGTTCACCGTAGCATTTGTCTCTTGACGGCCAAATGCTATTCTGCTGAAGGTTGCAAGGTACCAACGGAGCACATAAATTTCCCATTAAATTAATTACAGTGCGGTTTTCGTCCTGTACGAGCACCGCAAAGGGTGTACAATTATTTCAGGGTAGACCCGAGATGGCCGAGATGGTCTTCATTAGCTTCGAGTTCGTAAAACTAGTAAGGAAGAGAACGAGACATTCGCATATCGGAATTTCCAAGAGGCATTTTCCGGATGAAATATTTTCACCTGTCGATATTTGGGTACTCGTCTGCGATTTCTCTTGGGAAAGAGACGAAAGCCATATAGCAGACGAATCAATTCAGAATTTGTAGTGTCCGGATTTCGTGCAGGTACAGCAAATAAACTCAATACTTGCCATTAAATTCCTCACTTCCGACTGAAAACGGCTGGGACTCATTACAATGAAAATACATCCGCATTCTCATTAAATTTGTTCAATGTTGCTCTCATTGCCCGCATTGAGCAAATGGACCAGTGCCAGTAGAATCAGGTTGGTGGTATGGGTCTTCCCTGAGTTCTGAATAAAAAACAATAAAACTTTTGTTAGAGAGGATGGGGCCGAATTTGTTAACAGAGTTACACAGAGTTCACTTGACAGGAAGTATACTTTGTCCGAAAATCGAAGGATGTACACGATTAAACGTCGACCTAGAACTTTATTTCATCCATCGCTTCGGCTACCGTATTTATTGGCGTTGGTGAAGCATTTAATGAAACCAACGTTTTGCGTGCATTACACAAATAAGGATGGACATACACGATTCAATGGTTTGTCGTCCTATATGGATAACATACAGGTGTTGTTTTCCTTCTATCATCCAACCCATTAATATCGGCAAGTGCGGCCCATTTGATGGTCCCATTTAGCCATTTTGCTTTCTGCTAATTTGGAATGCTATCAAAAGGCGGGTAGTCTATATGTGGAAAACTGTTTTAGAAGCAGCACAATTACACTTTTAAAGAAAACGTTGACAGTCGTCACTAAGAAATAACAATTAAGAAATCACCGATATAACCCTAACCGAGGTTCTACGGTTGTTGCATTCGTGAATAATTTCATCAATTACCTACACAGTGTCCCTCCAACTATCAGACTCATCGGAATCTTAACGATCATTCCCTTCTTCCACTCCTTGGGGAAGATATCAGACTTCCAGTATTTATGAAAGAGTGGAGGAAGCAACTCTGCAGAGATTGCAGAAATTACAATGAACAATTCCGCAGAGACACCAAGTCCAGCGCCATCTTCCCCCTGAGTATTTTGATGGCCGACATGATTTCACATTTGTTTGGAGGAGCATTCCCTATGCGCACAGTACTAGGTGGAATTTCACCTGATATTACTGCATGAGAACCATAGTGAAACATTCCTAACGTCCTTGATGATGGCCCAGTGTTCATCAATATACTCTGGTAAGCTATCCAAAATATGTACCGTTCTGCTTGTATTTAGTTCTCCCAATTTCCTATTTTGTAATGCACATCGATATCCCAACACCTGAATCCACTGCTGATCAGATATCATAGATCTAATTAGGTCTATGTTTCCTGCGATTGAAACCCAATTGACCTCATAGCAAATTCTATGTTTGAACAGTGTTCCGCCAACAATGGGACGGTAAAACCCGCAGAAAATTCTCTTGCACTGCTTTGAGTTGCTCATAGACAGAGCTTTTCTCTTTTGCATCAGTCTCCGTTGATGTAAAACAGTACAAATTAAGGCGAAGGTTTCCTTGCCTCGATTATAACGCGATGAAATCTGCGTAGGTCGTTACACACTTAAGATAAGAAGACTTTCATCATGGTGACAGCATACTAAGTACTTTTCTAACTGCCGAAAAATTCCCAACCTTAATTTCCGGCAAAAAATTCTAGTCGTTATCTTTTAAGACTGAAGGGGGCTAATCTTAACTAGATTTCTGATTCGAAGGGGGGGGGGGGCAGGGCGGTGAATGTAGCTACCCTAGGAACCCTCAGGAGAGTTATCCGAAATAAACGAAGAATTATGTTAATGGTAGGGGTGTACTTATTGCATGATGAACCCATCACAACAGGGCTAATGCACCAGGGCGTTTTGGGACTTATTCTATTGTGACATTTTCTTATTACCGCATATTGATGAAAATATATGTACATATGTACCCGCTGGCGCTAACGTACATATATGCAAGTTAACAAATCATAACTTGCGTACGTATTTGAACCGTAGTTCAAGAGTGATTGGTGATGACTTCAATTCTTGGGCCCCTGAGTGATAGAACAGAGAGGCAAATGAAACCGGCCGCAGTCTATTAGATGCTTTTGCACAGTTGGATGTAATTTTGGCCAACGAAGGTTATGTAAACACCTTTCAAAAAGGGGGGGTCTGCCTCAATCGTAGACCTAACTTTTGTCAGCCTTGCACTGGCACGTAGTATGTCTTGGTGTTTTAGCAAGGACTACACCCATAGCGATCACCAGGCAATCTTCTTTGGGCTATGGGTGGAGTCACCAGATCGAAGGCCATCATGCCCGAAACCGCGAAAGATATCAGGCTGGCCTGCAAAAGCTGAATGAGCAGACCCTCATGCAGGTGTGGCTAAACCAACATAATAAAGCAGGCGCTTCTACGGAAAGAGCGGTCCATGTTGCCCAATGCATTGCCGAACCGGGTGATGCATCCATGCCGAGAAGGTGCTCATTCCCCAGTAGAAGACCAAACTATTGGCCAGCCTTCGATCAATCTGTCACCGAGCTAGAAGAGCGGCTGAAGACTAAGGGCAAAAAGAGCGCGCCTGTAAGGGAGCCCACAAAACCCTTAAGCTCGTCATCCAGCGGAGCAAAAGACAATCTTTAAGGAGGTCTGTTCGGATGCGGAAGTAAACCCGTGCGGGACCGCCTATATTTTTACTCTTATTAAAAATTATCCATAGTTTATTCCCCCAGCCAAAGGAGGACACTGA
Organism: Hermetia illucens; assembly: GCF_905115235.1. Lineage (NCBI taxonomy): Eukaryota > Metazoa > Arthropoda > Insecta > Diptera > Stratiomyidae > Hermetia > Hermetia illucens. The sequence goes on along the minus strand of NC_051853.1, from coordinate 100,216,290 downwards.
CAGTTTCCAGCGACCTCTGAATGTGACGGCAATACCGCCAGTCACCAGTGACAAGCTACTGGAGATCTGCCCAAGAATAGGAGATAACGACCCAGAGCTGGGTCTGGATGGCGTGCTGAATAGGGCCCTTGAGCTTGCCGTGAAATCCAGACCGGGTATATTCGCTGAGTTGTTAGAAGCGTGCATCTACCCTTCCGGTGTTACGCCGGCGATATGGCGCTGTTTGTAGTAGCAAAGGATCTCGAAGATCCTGAGTTATACTCATGTGAAGCGATCAGTGCCATTAGGAGTAGCCTAGAAAGTTCTGGTCTGATACTTGGGGAGGTAAAAACGGAGCGGCCCTCATCACAAAGTGCCGTAAAAGAAATTATGACCGTATTCAAATTGGGTATCATATCATCTCTTCTAAGCCTGCTATCAAATACTTACAGCTATAAGCGATACGTGCAGTATACTTATGACAAAGCATCAATGGCAAGTGTGGCTCTGACAAGGATGATGCCGAACGTGGGAGGGCCACGACATGTTTCCAGGTTGCTTATAGCTAGGGTAGTGAGTTCGATCCTGCTCTATGGTACCATTCAAGATTTGTGGAAGAAAGGAAGTACCAAGAGGATACTCTAGGAGAGGTGCTCGTACCAGAAAATTTGATGCGAAAATGCTAGCATGTCAGGAACATATCTATCCAGAGCAAGCTGCGAAAGGCAGAGGAGACTAGAAAAGTGCGGTTACACACGCCGCATAAGAACGAAAGGTGACCAAGCTGAAGAGAGCTGACTGCGCTCCATAATTTAATACCTTATGCTGTTTCCCCGGGGCTGGGGGGAGTCGGGGATGGTTTTAGAGGGTAAGAATCCCACACTCTGGCGTGTCCTCTGTCAGTGTCTTTTGAAGATTTCCACCTCCTCAAAAAAAAAGACTGACCAACCAACGGACAAACAGAAAGACAGTAAACCGATTTTAAGTTTTGTTTTACACAAAACCTTAAAAAATACGGTGTTTATTGCAACACAGCAAAAATATATACCATACCATGATTATTTAAATAATTCTCAATATTTATTGTATCAGGTTATTTTTTACGGTGGACCCAGCCATATTGCAATCAGTCTGTCAAGCTTTTTTTGCAAGAAATCTTCAGTAGATATGACACTGTGTGCGGTTTTTACCCACTTACCACCTCCGACTCCTCCCCTACCCTGAAAAACCAGGAAGGTATTGCATCTCAACGCGGAGTTAGCTAACTTTAACTAGGGCTCCTTCCTTTTATTCTACACATCTCAATCCTCCTGCTAGCTTCCATTCTGTGGATGAAAGCTTTCGGTGATAGCATTTCCCCTACAATTTCTTCTAGGTCCATCATTTCTTCGGCAAACTTTGGTCATGAAAAGAATCGCTGCTAAACACAACAAACTTTTCTTGCCTGAACGAAAGAAGTATATTACAAAGTTAATCCTGTTGAAAAACAGGAAGGCTTGCAAGGATATTGTGTTCTGACTGGCTATTCAGAATAAGTATTGTTCCAGATGATACATATCCAAGGACCCTATGGAAGTTTGGATAATCAGGTGAGGTGTCCAAGATATTGGCGGTATCTTCCATGGTCGGGAGGAAATCGGGTGAAATTATAATTTATCTTCTCATGTTTTCTCTCCAGTTACTTCCTGATGGATGGGATCAGCTTAGGTGTCCAACCACCTTTTTTTTGGTGTTGCCATCTAGCTATAGATCTCTCCTTTCCGTTTTTTCCTTAGCTGAAAAAGAAGAGATGGACTTGATGTTATATATGTTCGCCATTTCGTCTGCCAAGATGTCAATGGGCACCATTTCCAAGATGACGCCCTCCGAAAGCCAGCATAGGACTTTTCTTCTGTCGATTGCTGTCAGTTTACGTCCGTTACTTAAAACATGCAGCGCTGTTTCGTAAACTGGGATGACGCATAACAAAACGCAGGCCTCCTAAATTCGGCATCATACTGGCGGTAGATGTCTTTTCGGAAGTGCAGTCATCTATAATCACCCCTAAGAATTTGATGACCGGCTTGGAACTCATGATGCGACTCTCATTCTAATGAGAGTGGAATTACTCTTTCCGCGTTTGGTGATAAGGACCGCTTCCGCCTCTTCCTTCGCAATTACCAGCTCTAATTGTTTTGCATGAGTACAACTCAGCACCTTCTTAACGACCGGCTTAACGACCACAACCAGTACATAATTCACCACCGTTTCCATTTCCGAAACGGGAAGATTGTGTACAGCATTGCACAAAGTGTTCCACAGTAATAGCCCCGGAAAGAAGCTCTGTGGGAGACCTGCGGAAAAGGCGTAGTTCAAGGTTCATTATCGATGTCATACCTGAGCGTCCATTCTCACAAGCAGCTATCCACACAGCTCTAGTAGGCCGAATTGAATGAACTATTCTCGACCAGAGTCCGTGAATTGCATCTTCAGCCAAACCGGTAACCAATTTATTGGCATCAATGATTGATCCGATTACAAAACCAAAACTGTCGATCTAAAAGGTTTCTTTGGATCTCAAAAACCGGGAAGAATCTGTTCTAGATCGCCCGCTCCAGCGTTTTTCCCATAGGGTCTAGGAGACCCTGCCTTAGGCATTAGTACCAACTACCGCCGCTTTCATGCGGTAAGGATGACGAGAATGCTTGCACTGCAAACTCAACGAATAAGTCTGGTCTGGATCTCTCGGCGAGCCTAAGGGCCCTATTCGGTATTCCGTTGACGTCCAGAACTTTGTTGCCGCCTATTCTACTGCAGATCTTTCAGAAACGTTTGCGCCTGGTGACAGAACATTCGGTAGAAAGATTAGAATTGTGAACCCTCACACATGCAGTGAATTACGTTACTGCACGTTGAGTTACTTTAAGCACCAAAGGGGTCAATATCTGCAAGAACACATTTTCAAAAACTACACAACCATAAAAACTGGGAAAAATATGAGTGGTCCATGCGCATGATATCTAGGCCTCAAAATAAACAACTTTGCGATATCTGCTCAAATAAAATAAACAATAGTATGTTAGTATATTTTGAAAATTTGCTACGAATTCCCCCTTAAATTTTTTCTGCATTAGTAAAGTTACTACAAATTCCTACCCTCTAAGAGATAAAATTTCAGTACCACATCGAATTGAATATCAGGTAAATTCATTGTATATACACTACGAGCTTTGTTTAGCAGGATCCATACTTAAGAAATCAACAAAACTCTTCATGCATGAAGCGCCGAGCTTCCGGTTTCCGCTTTGTTTTAATAGTGCTTCCAATGCCACATTTATTTGATATTCGATGTATATATATGTAAATAAAGTTCAAACGCGATTCAACATGGAAGTACATTTGCAGATTGCTTCATTAGTAACATTGACACAATTCTGTGGACATTCATACTATATGTACTCTTCCTTTAAAGTATAATTATGCTTCACAAACAACTCGCTTTTGGCTAGCATCAGCGTAATATGTTACAAAATGTTGCAAGGAACAAGCAAACATACTTTAAGAATTACATTGAAAAATAAAAATCACGTTTTGAGCACGAACCATCGCTAGACTCCTACTCTGCTGAGAAATGACGGCTCGAACTGCATCCTTTCACTAAATGTACCGCAGAGAAGAGCAGATGAAGGCCAGGGGTAGAATGTAATGAGCTCCTGGATGAATGCACGTCGAATTATACAAAACTTCTGTACAGGAGGATTTTTCCCTGAAAATTGATGGGAGTATGTCTTCTGTTTCAGAGCAGCTTTTCTTTTCACATTCCGTGATGAATGTTTGACTCTTATGGAGGATATTTTAGTTTACACAGGCAAATGAAAAATGTTGATTACGATGAGATACTCGAGGAATACACTTTTACAATATCGAACTGAAATAAAGTTAGTTTGTAAATGGATTTTCAATCATTTCGTACAGAGTCATATTCTGATCAGAGACGGTTGCGGCAACTACCTTTGCAACCCGTTGTTTTACTGTAACAAATTTTCAACATAGGTAGGAAACCGTCAGACTCTGACGATGGAGTCACCATTGATCAGCTATATGAATGTTGATATTCTTTACGGCATTGGGCATTGGGCAGTATGCAACCCTTTTGATGAAGAAACACGAGATGGGGTCGCGTAGCTGCAACTGCAACCACTTACAGAGGGAACTCATCAATTGCACTTTGTACAACTTTGGAAGTTACCCACCAACATGTATTGTCGTAGAGATGGTGATGTTCAAGCATTAGGAAAGCTTATCTGGACTTTCGGCCCACATTACTTATTGGATATGTGGCTATAATGTTCTATGGCATGCCAGCCCTATCTAGAATGCATGAAAGCAGCTATCGATAAATAAAATTAATTTGTTCTGTACCGTAACGTAGGATTTCGTTTCAGAGTGTGTCTGACTAGAGTACCTCAATGGCACAAGCCAGGCACGAGCTGACATTAGCTTGAGACTTTCAAGTAACGGTGGTGGGCACATTCCATCGGCTCTGATATATTAACACAGAAAGAACATTGGCGCTAAAGAGTCTTAATTTGATCTCCAACATTTCGAACACACAGAAAAAGTGGAGTAGGGGTTGCTAATACCTATCAGGTGTTGTAAAGCTCCCTGCAGGCGTCAACCGAAACAACGCTTCTTAGATACATATGTAAACTGCCCCTTACCGAAAGTAGAAAGAGTGCCATAACTGTCAGACTGAGTACCCTAGCATTGTTCCTATTTGTCTTCACCACAGTACATCTAGTAGGCAATACCCACACTTAATGGGCCAAACTTGCGAATGTATTGGGGAATCTTATCGGTACGCATTATAGGCCCTCAGCACTTGGCAGTATCTGCATGTGGTTTAGTGGCTATGTTGTGTACGGATAAGTTTCTCCAATACATTCGCAAGTCCAGTCCATTGAGCGTGGGTCCACCTATTAGATGTACTATGGTCTTCATGATGACTCTGCCCCCGCCTTCTTCAAATTAGCGAAATTCACTGACCAAGAGAGTGAATAAGTGGACGTCATAAGCGTGCTTCGGAGAAGACAACATGAAAAGAAATTCCTGCGATGGAAGGGTGTAATGACTTATAGGATTGATAGACAAGTAGCTTCGTCCAAACTAAAATTTTTAGTTTTTAATGTAAATATATATTTCGGGAGCAACTTACCCCTTCATCAAAGCTACAAGTGTACAAAGCTAGCAAAGAGTAGCTTTGTACTGATGAAGGGGGTAAGTGGCTCCCGAAATATATATCTACATTGAAAACTAAAAATTGTAGTTTGGAGGAAGCCACTTGTCTATCAAAGGCTAGACTACAAATAGCAGACAAAAGCCAACTAAGAAGGCACAGCTATCCTATTAATCTAAAGGAATGGCCAAATAGACTGTAATGATAGGATCCTGAGTGGCCGATAACGACCTAGAGGGCAGAGCTATCCCAAAAATCTAAACAAATTGGCTAAGTTGACCGTGAAGGTCAGCCCACAAAGATTGAAGCTCCATCAAAGTGGTCGGTCCACACGTTCTTGCACGCCTCTGTGCTAGCCAGTGTAGTGCAGGGTAGTATAGGTCCCGGGGCGAAACGTGGATTGGTACCCACGATGGAGCATAAAACCTGGGAAATGCCTGCTGAACCAACACCAACAGCTCTACTACCAAACCCTATCTCCACCTCCACGTGGTGACCGCTGGGAGCTCTTTCTTAACGAAAAGCTGCAGACGGAGAAGGATGAAGGCGAGTCTCCCGCGCCTAAAAACGGGACAAATTGTACCAACTGGTCCTCCAGGTTGGGGGTTGGGTAGGGCTGACAACCCTACACGGAAAACAACCGTTACGAAGCCACAACAGGAGCCTCGGATGGGACGGATATTAAAACGACGGACCCGGCAACGACAAAGGAACAACGATTTGCGCATTTTCTCATGGAACGTGCGCTCCCTGTACAGAGATGAAGCTGATAAGCAGCTAGCCGATACCCTGTCCCAATATAGGGCTGATGTAACAGCGTTGCAAGAGATGCGATGGACAGGGACCGGTTTCCTGGAGAAGAGCCACTACACCATATATTATAGCGGCCATCCAGTAAACCATGTGCTCGGAGTAGGTTTCTTAGTCAGCCAAAAAATGAAACCTGCTGTTATCGGCTTTGAAAGTATAAGCGAACGGCTATGCACTCTGCGCTTGCGAGGCAAGTTTAGAAATATAAGCCTCATAAACGTTCACGCCCCTACAGAGGAGACTGCAGAGTCGAAGAAGGATACCTTCTACGAGGCAGTAGAAAGAGCCCTCGAAGCCTGTCCCAGATATGATATCAAAATCATACTTGGGGATTTCAACAGCCAAGTAGGGAAGGAGCCCGTATTCAGGCGATACGTTGGCTCCCATAGCTTACACGAAAAAACAAATGATAACGGACTGCGGACTATTCAATTAGCAGGGTCACACGAAATGGTTGTTGGAAGTACCTGGTTTGCGCGGAAAGCGGTCCACAAACATACGTGGGCCTCTCCAGACGGGACCACTTTCAACCAAATTGACCACGTGTTGATCGAACGCCGCCACCTCTCAGCCTTGATGAATGTCAGAACATATAGGGGGGCCAATATAGACTCGGATCACTATCTCGTTGGCATGGTGCTCCGAGCTCGAATAACAATACCACCTAGAATCCCCTCTGACAATCAGGTGAGAGTGAACACTGAAGCCATCCACAACACAACCCTCCGCGACACCTATAAGAGGGAAATGGATGCCGCAATAACCGCAGTCAATAGAGGACCTGGAGATGAAGCATCAACTAATGATCTTCACAACCACCTGAAGAACGTTATCATGGATACGGCCACAAATATACTTGGCCCCAGCCGCAAAAGGAGTCGGAACGGCTGGTTTGACGATGAATGTAAGCTAGCAACGGAACGGAAGAATGCCGCATACCGAGTAATGTTGCATTCTCAAAGAACGCGGGCACGCGCAGAGACTTATCACGAACTCCGTCGAACGGAGAAGCGACTTCACAGACGGAAAAAGGAAGCCTGGGAGAACCAACAAGTCTGTGAACTAGAAAAGTACAGGGAGCAACCGCACCAGGCGCGGAAGTTTTACCAACAAGTCAGCAGGATGAAGCCTTATACACCTCGATGCTCATCCTGCCGGGACAAAGAGGGAAATCTGATTTCCGACAGAATGGGCATATTAGAGCGATGGGTTGAGTACTTTGATGAGCTACTGAACAACCAGAACATCGGCGAGTTGGAGGTCCCGCCAACTGAAGACGACGGACAAATACTGCCACCACCAAGTTTAGGAGAAACAGTCCGTGCAATTCATCGGCTTAAAAATCATAAGTCGCCAGGAGCCGATGGAATTACAGCCGAATTGGTTAAATATGGAGGCGACCAGTTACACCAAGTGGTTCATCAACTTGTGCTCAAAGTATGGGACAGCGAATCAATGCCTGACGATTGGCAGCGAGGCATAATCTGTCTCATACATAAAAAGGGAGATATCACACAGTGCAGCAATTATAGAGGTATCACGTTGCTGAGTACCATCTATAAGATATTCTCCACTATCTTGCTAGGCCGGATAGCCCCATACGCCCAGAACATCATTGGCCCATACCAAAGAGGCTTCACTCCAGGCAAATCAGCAACAGATCAGATTTTCTCTCTGCGGCAGGCGATGGAAAAACTGTTGGAATATGGACAACAGTTGCACCATCTGTTCATCGACTTTAAAGCCGCCTATGATAGCATAGCCAGGGTAAAACTGTACACGGCCATGAGAGAATTCGGTATCCCGACGAAATTAATAAGACTGACTAGGCTGACCCTGACCAATGTGCGAGGCCAGATAAAAGCAGCAGGATCACTCTCAAGACCATTCGACATCAACAACGGTCTACGACAAGGGGATGCGCTATCATGCGTCCTCTTTAACCTGGCCCTCGAGAAGGTGATCCGTGATGCTGAGGTGAATGCAAGAGGTACGATCCTCTTCAAGTCCACCCAACTACTGGCCTATGCTGACGATATCGACATCATGGGAAGAACCACCCGAGACGTTCAAACTGCCTTCATCCAGATCGAGCAGGCGGCGCGAGATCTTGGGCTGCACATCAATGAAGGCAAGACAAAATACATGGTGGCAACGTCAGCACCGAAGACGAATCAACCAACAACATCAAACCGCACTGGTCAAACACAAGCACGAACAAGAATAAGGATAGGGGAATACAACTTTGAGACCGTTGACAATTTCTCCTATCTAGGGTCGAAAATCACAACCGATAACAACTACGATGAGGAAATCCGCGCACGGTTGTTGTCAGCCAACAGAGCCTACTTCAGCTTACAAAGACTGTTCCGCTCGAAACGTCTCACCATAGGGTCAAAGCTCTTACTGTACAAGACTATGATCTTGCCAGTCCTCATGTATTCCTCGGAAACTTGGGTTCTTAGCAAGAAAAATTGCGAACTCTTGGCCGCGTTCGAGAGAAGAATCCTCCGAAGAATTTTTGGCCCCCTACATGAGGATGGACGATTCCGTAGCCTACACAATGACGAAATCTATGAGCGATACCATGACCGTACGGTTGTGGATAAAATCCGGCTCAATAGGTTACGGTGGGCGGGTCACTTAATCCGTATGGATGAAGATGATCCCACCCGGAAAGTCTATAAGGGCAATATCTATGGTAGGAAAAGAAGACGAGGCAGACCCTGCCTAAGATGGAGCGATGGCGTGGGCCAGGACGCCAGACAGCTTTTAGGGATATCGAATTGGTGGACCTCGGCGCAAAACCGGGATGTCTGGAGTTCCTTATTAAGGCAGGCCTAGACCGGATACCGGTTGTTGCGCCGTTGATGATGATGAATGGCCAAATAGACTGTAATGATAGGATCCTGAGTGGCCGATAACGACCTAGAGGGCAGAGCTATCCCAAAAATCTAAACAAATTGGCTAAGTTGACCGTGAAGGTCAGCCCACAAAGATTGAAGCTCCATCAAAGTGGTCGGTCCACACGTTCTTGCACGCCTCTGTGCTAGCCAGGCTCGGAAATGTGGGGGGGGGGTCCTTTGAGCGCTTCCTGTAGTGACCGCGGCTGCGCGACGGGAGCGGAATCTCATTCGGCTCTTTCTTAATTAATTTGCTTAAACAATGCATTTAATAGTGTGCAATTGCCTTAATGTTCGCCGCAGATTGCACATAATTGAATGCATTCGGGCGAATTGATCTTGACAAGAGGCGAATGATTTGCCGCATCCGCAGGCGCATGTTGCCGCAACATTGCCTAACGAGAGTTGAAGGCTATGTAGCAAAATAGCATGCAGACTGGGAGAATGCGGTGGTTTTATCAGTGTTTATTTTCAGGCTAATTCTACTTGCCTCTATTTCTAAATTCAGAGCCATTTGACGAAAGTCTATGACCCGGCGAAAAAAGCAAATAGATGTCATATTGTGGTCGGGATATTTGAGATAAGGTGACATCGTGCTTTGGACTCCACGTTCACCGAATAGGGCGCCATTAAAAACGTCATCAATAACAAGAAAAAATAATATCGTTGAGAAGATGCAACTCGGACTGAGTTCCTTTAGACTTCAAATACCTCTCAGGTTTATATCGATACAGCACATGCTGCACTCATATATCGCTCTGATAATAGCAATTATTATAATTCCTCTGGTGGAGGAGATGAAGTAAAGATCTAAACGCGCACTGTTCCAAAGTAATCCGCATGATATTTATGTGATAAATGCAGAAGGATCCGGAACAGGAACCAACCTGCTCTCTCTCGATTAACCTTCCAGGATGTTCTTTAATGCGTTCCGGTGTTACTTTAGTTATTATCTTTGCGACGGGCAAGGGCACGTAGATACACCTCCAACTGTCGCACTCAGAACGGGGGCCCTTTTCTGGAATCTTAACGACCACTACCCTCTTCCACTCCCTGAGAAAGGCCTCGGGTTCCAAAGACTTCAAAGGTGCAAGTAGCAGATCCACAATAATTGGAGATTCAGCGATAAATAATTCTAGGGGAAAACGGTCAAGTCCAGCTGCTTTACTTCGTTTGAGTGTATTGATAGTCGAGGTGATTTCTCTTCTGCTTGGAGGAACTGTCAGTATCCGCATGTAACGACGACAGGTCGTTTCATCCAGAGGAGAAGGCACCTCGTCATGCAGTTAAAGAGCCTGGTGAAATGTTCCTTCCACCCCTTCCATCGCTGATGAGGGATCGACCGTTCCCATCGTTGACAGGATCATCAGATTTACGACCTCATGCAAGTTTTTTCTTATTGTGATATACACTTGTGAAATCATTGCTCTAATACAGCCTAAGGACATAAGCTATTGAGGAATTTCCAGTTCTTCATCAAAGCCAACCAATGTGCTGGTGTTGACCACACACACCCGCCATCACTAGCAGTGGTCATAAAGCCTTAAATCCCATCCGTTCATCGATTCTAGCTCTTGTTACGCACATCGATGAGACAACTAATAAATCAGCCTACCAGCCCACAAATTTCTATCCTTTTTTGTAGTCTCTCAAGACAAGTAGAGACAACTTTGAGTGTATTCTTAACTCTCAACTCACAGGGCATTTTTAAAAAAGTAGGAGACTTTTGTCATGAGAATATCAATGGGGAATTAGAATCATCATCTATAAACTAATATTAATAAACTAATATATAAAATAATATTATTTGTACTTGATAGTTCTGCTTATAGCATTGTATGCATTGGGATCAGCAGATTCTAACTGATGGCCACATACTGCACAACAAGCCCAATGTGCTGTGAATTGACAAGACGAGTAGCTACGCTTAAATTATTGACTTTGTTATTCCCCATAAAGCGCACACAACGTGTCCAGATGGCTCGAGTGGTTAGGGCTGGGCTGCCGTAGCGGAAGATCGCGGTTCAAGTCTCATTGGAGGCACAGGGATTTGTTATCGTGACCAGATGTCCGATATCAGTCGACTAAGCTACGAATACCACAAGCTACGTTGACCACATTGCCTCCTACAGTGTACTGTAGTGTACCGATATGGTCTTAAATGAAGTGCTCTAACATACTTCAAGGCCCTTATCCAATATGGATTGATGCGCCAGTGATTATTTCCGAGTTATCACAATCTCGGTAGATTTTACCTAAAACTAGCACTAAGTGCCAAGCATTTAGGCTCGGACGATCCTACCTACTTAAAAATTACAGGGGCGCTGGTGGTAGTGGCGTCAGTAGGTCAGTGGGAGAATCCGTCGAGCACTCCCCGCAACATTGAGCACGTATTCAGAATCGTGTACTTCTGGATAGTTTGAACCTGGCTGTGCGAAAGTCCCAGGACATCAAGGAAAGCCGTGAGGGATTTACGTACAATACCTGTAGCTGACAATATTATGGGAACTACAACCACCCGCTATTATGGGGAATAGCAACATCAATAATATACGCGGAGCGACCTGTCTTGTCAACTAATAGTACGTTAGGCTTGTTATGTAGAGTATGGCGATCAGTCAGAACTTGCCGATTCCAACACATACTTTAAACAGAACTATTAAGTACTACTTGCGGCTCACATCGGTAAACCCGAACATATTCCCGAGATCAGCCCATACTTGTATGCAATGTTCTGATGGATAACCTTACATACAGCATTATGCCTTGCGATGTATTGCATCGGTGCCATAGCAGTACAGCCAGAAATAAGATGGTCCAATGTCTCTAACACCGAACCACACATTCTGCACTGGTCTTTCTTCACCCGTTATTTCATGATGAGTATTTTATAAGCTTGGGTGGGAACCACGCCGTCCTGAATGGCACACATATACTCCTCCGTCTCAGCAAAGAGCTCCCCAGCACACAGCCGTCTTTTCGACAATTGCAAATCGACAAATGGCTGCCAAAGACAATTCATGTGTTTACCGTGCATTGCTTCGATTTCCATCCATCGATCCGCTGTTGGTCCGACTTCACTCCACTCAGAGGATTGAAAGATCGATCCTTCAAGTTAAGTGGAGTCAGCCCACAGTCTACCTTTCAGATAGCCGCATGCCAGGGACTCACCTGCTTTTTGCTGTAAAAATAAACGCGCAGCGAGTCGACTTGGCGATGATGTTGTGCCGCCACGTCAACGAGGCCCCTACCTGCGATGTCACGAGGCAGGTTCATCCGCTCCACGGCAGACTTTGGATGAGGCATTCGGAATTTGGATGTAGTTGTCCGTATCTACCGCTGCACGCTTTCCGAATGCATAAGCCAGTGAGGGTATAGCGAATACATTCAACGCGCTTATATTATTCTTCCCCGATAGATGCGATTTCAGTACCAGCTTTAAACGTTGCGGGAATTCGGACAGCAGGGCATCGTTCAGGTCACCAAATCGAGCATGGGTTCCTTCCAGAATTCCAATGTATTTGTAGAAGTCTGTTTCGATCATACCTTCGATGTGGAGGTCACAAATGCTATGTCCGGCATGCCCTCCAAACTCCATCCGAATATCATGGCTGGACATGTCTATTATTAGCAACAAACTTATAAGATGCTCGTCAGTACCAGCATACAGCTTGATGTCATCTAAGTACATCAGGTGTGTCAGTTCGCACTTAGCACGTAGGCCATACTTTATTGCAAAACCATGCCCTCTAGCTTCATTCAGTAGCCATGAAAGGGGGTTTAGTACCATATAAAACAAAAAGGGACTCAACGAATCCCCCTACGGACTGATAAGATGGTATGCCTTCCATGACTGTCGCCAAAAACTTTATTAGTTTCGGATCAATGCGATACAGATGTAGGATATCGATTAGCCAGGTATGCGGAATGCTAACAAAAACCTTGGCATAATCGATATAGCAACTAAAGAGGTTTCTTTGGCTTCTAGTTGCTTGTCCTACAACTACCGAGTCGATAATGAGTTACTCTTTGCAACCCCATGACCCAACTCAGCAGCCCTTCTGCTCCTCGGACAGAATGTTGTTGGTCTCGAGGTGCACATTGATCCTTCCTTCCCTTTATTATTCTTTCCCCTATTATTATTATTCCCTATAATAGAAACATTGAATGGAAATCTGAGGAGAAGAAGATGAAATATGAGCCATTGGCTCGGCAAATCAAAGAAATTTAACCCTTAATATTGTCAGCTACTGGTATTGTACCTAAATCCGTCACGGCTTCCTTGATGTCCTGGGACTCTCACACAGTCTAGTTCAAACCATGCAGAAATTCACCATTCTCCGTACGTGTTCGATATAATGGGGAGTTTTCGACAGATTCTTAAACAAACCTACCACCGGTAATCAACACCAGCGCCTCTTTATTTTTTAAGTAAGTAGGATCGTCCGAGTCTAAGTGCTTGGCACTTGGCAATTTTGATGAAATGGAGTTCCACAACGTTCTTTGTGATCCTCATTTCAATGAATGTCTCGAACTAAGAACATCCTGATCAATACGGGGTTACACCAATCGTAGAAAAATTGTGGGAAAAGCATCTTAGATGGTATGCACATATGTCTGAATTACAATTCGTACTGATCCCTTGCTAGAAAAACTCTGAGCATCGAAGTCGGTGGGAAACGACCAGAAGTTCGACCGAAACAGTAATGTTCTGATAACCTTGATGGTGATTTGAGAGTGTCTCGGCTTCTCCCTTGTTTGTTGCTAATACTAACCAAACTACTTTTCAGCTTACAACTATTTTTGGAGTGCTCTAATTGCCGAAAATTTTAAAACTTAAATGTATCTTACCCTTTGTGACTTTGCATGTATTTGGAAGAGAGCTGCACCTTGAATATAAGTTGAAGATCTTCAGATATGCTTTTAACGGTTCGACTTGGTTTCAAAACCCAATAAATTAAATCTTTCGAATGTCATATCAGACACAATACTAATTTTCTCAATAATTACTCCTAACCCTTAAGCGCCTTCTAGTTAGTACGTACAACACAGTAGTAAATATCTTACTGGTCAAACCAAATGTTTCACCTCCTTATTGACCCTGAATTAGTTTCCGTTATATTTCATTCCACCGATAATATAAAATACATAAAAAATTAGATTAACAACCGAGCCTGTTTACCAATAGACGTAAATTGCGAAACTATCATAGAATCACGCAAATAGTGACAACGAAATTTTTCTTACTGAGCAGGTTTCAGAGTTCAATGGCGGATTAACTCATCAATAGGCAAATGAGGACTTTAATGTAGCTTTAAATTTCTGTATGTTTAATTTGCGTAATTGTGCATGTCTACTATGCCTCATCTCCGTGCTCATTTATGCTTGAAATATGCAGGCATCCGCAGGAAATCAAAGGTGCATTAGATGGGTAATTGAATAGATTGAAATTCCAATTAGCGGCAATATTATTTGTTTGCCTTTATTGTACTAATTAATTGATTGTATCTGAGGATGCATTACTACGCAGTAATTTGACGGGGTTCGGGGACAACCAAAATGTTGGTAAATTTTAGGGAAATAGTTACATTATAATTATTTCCCTGGAAAACTAAATATTCGAAATGAGAAATGTTATCGGAATATTTCTATCAAAATTTATCGAAAAGGATTGTAAAGTAGATAAATTTGTACATGAAAACACATCATGCTTAAGTAGCGGTTCAGTGGCGGTGAAGACGCGCCTTCGAAAAGATTGGGGAACCATTAGTGTTCATGCGGTGTTCAGCAAGCATGCTCACACATGCTCAACGGGCTCAGAGAGACTACGTTCGATAGTTATGTCCCGGTATGCTCGAATACGTGGATCGGCAACATTTTCAAAAACCATAAAAAGAGTGCTGAGCAGGTTGACCCATAAAGTCCACGCTTGATATGGACACACTGATGCCAACCAAAACAAAACGCCATGAAGCATTTCTGTCCAAGCCACTTTGACTTGCTTGCAGCTGTAAGTTGTGATCGGCGTCGAGTGTGCTGCCGCTCATTTCAGCTGCTGAAGGAAAAGTTTGTTGGATTTGAATACGGAGAGGACCAAGACCTCCGCACCAATGCCTACTAAATAATTACGCCTGCTAAGGGGGTCGTACATTGTAGGGCATCGCCGCATCCCCCAGGAACCTGCTTTTTTCTTAACTCGCGAAGAGAGTGCGAACGGAATATTTAGTGGCCTACACCTGCAAATATACGATAGTACCAGGACACGCCTGAGTTCGATCCTAGCCAGATGCTTATTTCTAGAGGCGGACTAACTAACAACTTACCAAAAATAATACAACGACGTCTGTTGAATGTTGCCTTGGTCCCGAATATCAATAGCCTTCGCCAGCTGTTCTTCTTTGAATAACTCCTTCTTTATCGGTTGCTCATTCTTCGGCCTTAGCGACCTTTCTGTTGATAACTTGCAAATGATGTCCGATAATTTGTCCGATTAACAACTTCCCCGGAGGACTTTCTTTTATATTTAATTCCCCTGTTTCCTGCGATTTCCTCCGCTCGACCTTTTCTTCTAAATCATTTTTACTTTCCAAATGGATTTCTTGTTCTGCCTCCTCCCTCGACACTGTCTGATTACATGCCTCTAGAGACGCAGCGAGAACCTCTTCCTACACGGCTACGGTTTCAGATTCCATTGTTGTAGTTTCTGCTATTTCCGATTCAGGTGCTATCTACATCAAAACATTGGCCCATACCAAAGAGGCTTCACTCCAGGCAAATCAGCAACAGATCAGATTTTCTCTCTGCAACTACTGGCCTATGATGATGATATCGACATCATGAGAAGAACCACCCGAGACGTACAAACAGCCTTCATGCACATCGAGCAGGCGGCTAATGGGGCGGCATCTTGGGCTGCACCTCAATGAAGGCAAGGCAAAGTATATGGTAGCAATGTCATCACCAAAAACCAACCCGCCAACAACATCAAACCGCACTGGTTAAACGGGAAGAATAAAGATAGGAGACTACAACTTTAAGAGCGTTGATAATTTCGCCTATCTAGGGTCGAAAATCACAACCGATGACAACTACGCTGATGAAATCCGAGCACGGGTTTTGTGAGCCAACAGAGCCTATTTCAGGTTACAAAAACTGTTCCGCTCGAAACGTCTCACCATAGGGTCAAGGCTCTACTGTACAAGGCAAGGATCTTGCCAATACACATGTATTCCTCGGAGACTTGGGTTCTTAGCAAGAAGAATTCCGAATTCTTGGCCGCAGTCGAGAGAAGAATCCTCCAAAGAATTTTTGACCTCCTACATGAGGATGGACAATTCCGTAGCCTACATAACGGCGAAATCTATGAGGTCGGAAAGTCAATAAGGCAATATCTACGGTAGAAAAAGAAGACGAGGTAGACCCTGTCTGAGATGGAGCGGTGGCGTAGGTCAGAACGCCAGACATTTTTTGGGGATATCGAATTGGTGCACCTCGGCGCAAAACCGGGATGTCTGGAGTTCATTATTAAGGCAGGCCTAGACCGGATGCCAGTTGTTAAGCCGTTGATGACGATGATGTCTAATAACACATGTTTATTTAAATATTCACTCACTCACATTTACTAATTAAGTAATGATTATCTGAGACGATCAGTCCACACTGATTATTATTTTTTTCTTGACATCGGCAAAACAATATCATGGCGAACGCCATTATTAAAAGACAACATGTTCAATCCGCCACAAGGCTACGTTAAAGTGGTTTTAGCAAGCAATCTAAGCTATTCGATCTAGTGTCTGCTCAAGATCATAATGTGCCTTAGGTTGGACACCCGGCCTTCGAAGAAGGATGGGGAGATCATTCGCAAGCCAAGTGAACAAAAGCTGTGCATTGATCTCAGACACGGAGAATAGTGCATGTATTCCCGGAAGCCCATATGAGGGCTCCCTATGGCAAAGGGACTGTAGGCTGAATTCCATTTGTTAGTACCTCCTTAACGGGACAAGCAGAAGAAAGGACGTTGCGAACCAGAGAAGATATTAAATAAAAAACCGAAGAATCCTTTGCGTGAATAGACCAAACCTTTTGGTGTTGAGGACACAGACACTACTGGAGTACTTAATGCGCCTATTCATAGAAAAATCGACCGTGAGGGGTAACGAGTTTCTGAAAGTAGAGTATGACGGAAACTTGATGACGGTCCGACCGTGGTATACGCCTCTAACTGTTTTCTATTTGGTATAAGACTAAGCTTATGTCAAAAAACGTGAAGGTTGGGGAAATTAATCTGCAGCATGACAAAGTCCTTTTTTTAATAGACCTTTCTAGACCTTTCTAATTCAATAGACTTGGGATCGTTTAAAAAAATCTGTGATATTTGGTCAGTTAAAGGAATATGATATTTTTCTAGACTGGGATCTGCATCCTAATATCCAAATTGTTAGAAATAATAATGACAAAAAATTATGTAGCCAGTCTCAATCTTACAATATCGGGTTAATGGCGAGAGTATGTTAGTTGAATTTATGTATTATATATGTTCCCCATGTGCATAAAAACTAAGGGATCAGATAGCCTATGCAAAGTCATGAACCCAAAACCCCCCAAAGTGTTGAACATAGGCTGTGAAACGAATGCTCGACCTATTTGTGGGGGAAGTATCAAATGCAGCCCTGAAGGATAGAAGTTAGTTGATATCATCATTTCACCTGGTCTCATTACTCCGAACGCGTGTTTGCTCCAACTTTCGTCCGTCGAAGAAGAGGGGGAGCAATTAGCTCGATAATCTGCACTTTAAAGATATCAAAATTGATTAGAGACGGGGGCTAGTCGACGTCCCACAGTCAAATCATCGTTACTTGGAATTTGATTTGATTGGCAATGAACTTGAGACAAACCAACTTAACACCATTCCTGTTGAAATATCTGGAGAAACTGGTGCAGTCACGTCCATGAGAAGCTGATAACCCGTAGCCGCTAAATGAAAGTCAACATGCTTACTATCGAGGAAAGTCCTGTGAGTTTGCTCCTCACTCTGTGGTTTCAAGGATACAAGATGCAACTGTGAAAGGTGAGGATGCGATGAAGTTGCTCGTGGAAATTCAGGCGGTTTTTGACTGTGTGCCTTTTCAAAAACTTTGTGATGTCCCCGGAGAGCATGTAGTTGAACACTGATATTGAGTGGATTTATACTATGCTAACACAGAGACTGCTATGTGTTCAAATCGGTGCTGGTCGTTCCCTAAAAACAGAAACAACGGAAGGCCGCCCCAAGGAAGCATGCTATCCCCCCCCCCCCCCCCCTCTGTGAATTATATTGATGGACTCACCGCCATGTGAACTAGAAAATCTAGTTCACATGGCGCTTAAGCTTACACGGATAACGTGATTATGCTAATTATTATTTACAAACAAGTCGGGAAACTGAATAAAAGGTTCTCTTTTAGAAAAACATTTCAGTGGACATTCGTCTCATTAGTACCAAGCACGTAATGTATGCATATATTATGTGATAATATCCGCTTTCACGTGATTGACATTCAAAGATTTGAATTTGAACAGAAGCGACAAATTTCACCTACTATAACTTTGTTTATAATAGTGCAATTTCCACGAAACTTGCTCTATATAATAGCCTACACTGCTGCATTCCGTGGTTCTAGGATGAAGTTATAGTAATATAGTATTATTAACTTCATTGAACAGATATCGGTATGGAAGGTATTTTGAAGTCTAGGCACCATATAGTGGCAGTCTCCTGATTTTTGCAGATTTTTCGGTTATGTATATAGTTTCTGAGAATGGCTCCGTGAAAGAAATGACCACTTTCGAACCCCCGCACTCCATACCTTTCCAGCAAATGTTAAAAATAAGGCCGGCTTCGGAAAGTACTAACCGAGACCATTTGATACCACACATGACTATATTCTGCGGAAAAAAAATGTACACCCTCTTTTGCATGTATATAGATGTAGAATGATGTGATTCACTGTATGCGCGAGCGGTCACATTTCCCACCTTTCCACCAACTTTGGTGTCAATCGCTATAATATATTTCCGAGAAAAACGCGTGTGACAGACAGATTGACAGTCAGACAGACGGACATGCAGACAGACAGTAAACTGATTTTAATAAGGTTTTGTTTTACACAAAACCTTGATAAGGAGGATGAGGAGAAATACCCCTCAACTCTCTGAAGAAATTAAATATCAGGGAATTATTCTAGATAAGAAGTTTCTTTGGAGCCATTATGTAGTCGGAAAATTAAATTAATTAAATTACTTTATGGGCTGTGCAGGCATCCATTAGAGTTTTTTTTCGCAGTTAAATACTGTTCTGGCCAACAAAGATAATATAAATACCTTTCTGAAGAGGGCTCTGCTTCAATCGTAGAAGGGACCTTTGTCAGCGGGTTGTATATCCTGCCATATTCGGATAAACCCCTAGCGATCACAAGACAAATTGTGTTTGAATGAAGAGAGCCACATGGCAGGGAAATAGCATACCTAAAGTTGGAAAAAAGGAACTGGTCTACAAAAGCTTTAACTGAACAAAAATGCTGGCGACCCTACAGAAAAAGCTCTGACAGCTGTCACAATACATTTCCAAGACATATGGCGCGTCCATGCCTAGGCGAGTAGGAGATTCAGTTATCGAAACAATATTTAGCTGACCAGCATTCAGCCAACCTGTCACCGAACCTGGCGAACGGCTCAGATGGCGGTAGATAGGATTGGTCATGTCTAAAGAGAGCATACATACGAGAGGAAGCCAGCAAAAATCTCCAGCTGCCTATTCAGCGGAGCAAAAAGGGAATGCTTTAAGGAACCCACTCCGGAGGCATATGTAAACCCATAGTGGAGCGCTAAATAGAAGTGTGATGGCACATTTCAGGTCATCTGCATAGATCTTTTGCGCTTCCCTCTTGCTGAAATCACCCAGGGGTTATTCTCACATCAAAAGTGGGGCGCTGATACCTTCCAGAGATCTCTGACTGTAACTGCAATTCTTGCAGTAAACACAGAGGAGCTTTGGAGGATAGGTGACAACAAATCTTCGGGCTTGCGTAGAGTAAAGAATAGGGCCCTTAAACTTGCTATAAATTCCGGTCCAGACATGTTCGCTGAGTTGTTTGAAGCGGGCGTGTCTGTGGGGATATTCCCTACAACATGGAAGCGGCAGAAGTTGGTACTTCTATCTAAGGTTGGCAAAACTCCGGATAAGCCATTCTCCTATATAAAGTGAGGAGAATGTTGGAGAGAGCAATTTATAATAGGTTACTCTCAGTTGTCAAGAGCTGAAGAGGCCTTTCAGAGATAGCAAGGGTTTCGTAAAGTCAAATCAACCACTACTCCACCGAAGTCCTTGGCAACGATTGGTGTTGCCGATGATGGACTTCAGAAGTAGTATGTCTTCGCGAGTGTCCCACAAGACATAGTACTGGGCTCATTACTGTGCAACTTTACTCTCTTTATTTTCCGGTTCCAGAGAAGGCCACGGTGGTGAGTTACGGCGATAGGTTGCACTCATGGAAAATAATCAGTGCTCTTAAGTACTGACTGGGTAGTCTCTCGCTGAAACTTACGAAGGAAAAGACAAAAGCAGTCTTCATTACCAAGCGTCGAAAGAGGAATTTTGCCCGCATTAGAGTCGGGTGTGGCATCATCACTTCTCAGCCAGCCATCAAATACTTACGAGTGATGATATATGCAAAGTTCAGTTTTAAGCCGCATGTGGAGTATCTTTGTGAAATGGCATCCACCGTCAGTATGGCTTTGGCAAGAATGACGTCGAATGTTAGAGGACCGCCTCAAACTTGCAGGCTGGTTATAGCCAGAGTGTGAGTTTCATTTTGTTGTATGCAGTCTCAGTGTGGGGTTCAGCGTATCTTATCAGTTATGGAACCGTCCGCGACGTCGGCATCTTTTAACGACCAGCATAAATCCTGGTCCTAAATTATAATAAACGAACACGCATCTGCGCATCTTCTTTTCTCCGAATGACCCTCATAAATATTTCGGTCTTTATAATTTTCCATATCTCGTCATACCCGACTCAGGTTAAATGTTTTCTTTCACAACATGTCCTGTTGTTGAATAATAAACGAAGATGCATTTGCGCATCTTCGCTGCTCAGAATGACCCTAGTAAAAGGATTGGATTTTACGTAGATAAGAAGGATTTTACGTAGATAAGAACCATATGTGTTATGTATTTTCATAGAAGATAACCGGATAGCTCAGTGGTTAGAGTACTGGGTTGTCATACGGAAGGCCGCGGTTCAAATCTCGCTGGTGGCAGTGGGATTTGTATCGTGACTTGGCATCGGATACCAGTCGACTCAGCTGTGAATGAGTACCTGAGTCAAATCAGGGTAATAATCTCAGGCGAGCGCAATGCTGACCACATTGCCTCCTAGTGTACCGTTACGGTCTTGAATGAAGTGCTCTAACACACTTCAAGGCCCTGATCCAATATGGATTGTTGCGCCAACGATTATTATTACTTTCCGAGTTATCATAATCTCGGCAGATGCCGGATTTTACCTAATACTAGCACTAAGTGCCAAGCATTTAGGCTCGGACGATCCTACCTACTTAAAAACTAAAAGGGGCACTGGTGGTGGTGGCCGGTGGTAGGTCAGTGGGAGAATCCGTCGAGTACTCCCCGCAACATCGAGCACGTATGCAGAATGGTGTACTTCTGCATGGTTTGAACCAGACTGTGCGAAAGTCCCAGGACATCAAGGGAAGCCGTCAGGGATTTAGGTACAATACCTGTAGTTGACAATATTATGGGAACTACAACCACCCGCTCGAGACGCCAAATTTCTTTGATTTCCCGAGCCAATGGCTCATAGTTCACCTTTTTCTCCACGTATTTCCGTTCAATGTTGTTATTATGGGGGATAGCAACATCAATAATATACGCGGAGCGACCCGTCTTGTCAACTAACAGTACGTCAGGCTTATTGTGTGCGGTATGGCGATCAGTCAGAACTTGCCGGTCCCAATACATGCTGTAAGCAGAACTATCAAGTACTGCTTGCGGCTCATATCGGTAAACCGGACATGTTCCCGTGATCAGCTCATGCTTATATGCAAGGTTTTGATGGATAACCTTACATACAGCATTATGCCTGGTGATGTATTGCACCGGTGCCATAACAGTACAGCCAGAAATGAGATGGTCCAACGTCTCTAACGCCGAACCACACATTCTGCACTGGTCGTTCTCCACCCGTTCTTTCATGATGAGCTTTTTATAAGCTCGGGTGGCGACCACGCCATCCTGAATGGCACACATGAACCCCTCCGTCTCAGCAAAGAGCTCTCCAGCACACAGCCATCTGTTCGACAGATGCAAATCGACAAATGGCTGCCAAAGACAATTCACGTGTTTACCGTGCATTGCCTTCGACTTCCATTCCTCGATCCGCTCTTGGTCCGACTTCACCCCACTCAGAGGATTGAAAGATCGATCCTTCAAGTTAAGTGGAGTCAGTCCACAGTCTGCCTTACAGACAGCCGCATGCAAGGGACTCGCCTGCTCTTTGCTGTAAAAACAAGCGCGCAGCGAGTCGACTTGGCGATGATGTTGTGCCGCCACGTCAACCACGCCCCTACCTCCGATGTCACGAGGCAGGTTCATCCGCTCCACGGCAGACTTTGGGTGATGCATTCGGAATTTGGACATAGTTGTCCGTATCCGCCGCTGGACGTTTTCCAGGTCGGTCTTCGTCCACGGCAATATTCCGAATGCATAAGCGAGTGAAGGGATAGCGAATACATTCAACGTGCTTATTTTATTCTTCCCAGAGAGATGCGATTTCAGCACCAGCTTTACACGTCGCAGGAATTCGGACAGCAGAGCTTCTTTCAGATCACCAACTCGAGCATGGGTTCCTTGCAGAATTCCTAGGTACTTGTAGAAGTCTGTCTCGGTCATAGCTTCGATGTGGAGGTCACCAATGCTATGTCCGGCATGTGGCTCGTGATGACCTTTGCGGATGGCTTGGATTCGACATTTGTCTAATCCAAACTCCATCCGAATATCACGGCTGAACATGTCTATTATTCGCAACAGACTTCTAAGGTGGTCGTCAGTACCAGCATACAGCTTGATGTCATCTAAGTACATCAAGTGTGTCAGTTCGCACTTAGCACGTAGGCCATACTTTATTGCAAAACCATGCCCTCTAGCATCATTCAGTAGCCATGAAAGGGGGTTCAGTGCCATACAAAACCAAAGGGGACTCAATGAATCCCCCTGGAAGATGCCCCTCCGTATACGGATGGGCTCTGAGGTATTAGCACCCTCAGATGTACGGACTGATAAGGTGGTATGCCACCCTTCCATGACTGTCACCAAAAACTTTATTAGTTTCGGATCAATGCGATACAAATGTAGGATGTTGATTAGCCAGGTGTGCGGAACGCTATCAAAAGCCTTGGCATAATCGATATAGCAACTGAAGAGGTTTCTCTGGCCTCTAGTTGCTTGTCCTACAACTACCGAGTCGATAATGAGTTGCTCTTTGCAACCCCTTGACCCACCTCGGGAGCCCTTCTGCTCCTCGGACAGAATGTTGTTGGTCTCGAGGTGCGCATTGATCCTTCCACTAATAATGGACGTGATGAATTTGTAGAGGGTTGGTAAGCAAGTGATCGGTCTTGTGTCTGCGGGGTCCTGCACCGTGTCCTTCTTAGGGATAAGGTAGGTAATCCCCGCAGTGAGGAAAGGTGGAAATTCCTCCGGCCGACTCATGACCTCATTTATACTGCGTGCCAACCGAATGTGTACGCTGGTAAATTTCTCATACCAGAAATTCTGCACCCGATCCAGACCTGGGCCCCTCCAGTTCTTCGAGCTGTTTATGGCTCGTCGAACTTCCTCTTCGGTAACATCCGCGAAATTCATGCCAGGTGTATTGGCATGGCGGGTGCCTTCGGCGGTGATCCACTCAGCATGCTCAGCATGCTGGGCAGGTAACCCCCAAAGTCCACCCCAATACTCTTTGGCTTCCGTCACCGGGAACTGTATTGTCTGGGCGCTCTGTTGGGATTCGTTGAGAGATCTGAAAAAGCTCCACTGGTTCCTCGCGTATGTTGCATTCTGGACACGTCTGGAATAACTTTCGCCATACCGTCGTAACCGACTGCATATGACAGAAAGTTTTTGTTTGAGTGTGTCCAGAATTTCAACAACGGGTGTCTCACGTCGGCTGGCACTGCCAGTGCTGATCTGAATCAGTCTAGCAATGTCATGCCTTAGTGAGTCCCGCCGACGTTCCAGACGAATTTTCCATGGTGGATCTCTTTTGTCACTGAAACCAATAACCCGAAAGCGAATCTTCTGACCGTGCAATCTGATAGCCGCAACTGCACCACAATACACAAGTTATTGTAGTTGCAGCAGCGACAAATCAGCGCACAGTCGAGACGCAATCTCATCATTGATTTGAGATAGAATTCCCGGAGTTGCTGGAGATGCATAGAGTCTGGGAATACCTGGTCTATGCAAAGGATCCATATCCGAGAATTCCATACACGCTCTTTGGAATTCGTCCCGAACCTCAGCGGAAACCTCAGCTGGACGGTGGAGAAGAGTGCTTCGGCGAGTACTGAACCTGTTGCCTGCAGTGCGGCGTGGTGTTATTGATGCCGCCGCCTCTGTCCCCATCGACTGTCGGTCACCAGTTTCCCCGATGACTTCAAGTCGAACACGTTCCCTGATGGTGGCCGGGATTGTGTCGCTGCGAGTAATAAAGCGGTACTGGTCTGCGACTCGCTGCATAGTCACGTGCGCGAATTGCGGGAAACGCTCGACGAATCTCTGGTGCAACAAGGGTCGGTAAGATGTTGTACCCGCCCCCGCCGTTATTTCGTAGTAGGAGCGGATGATGAAGAGGTTCATTTCTTTAGTCCATTTCATCCGCTTCCTACGCGAACCTGCTGAAGTGGTCGCCACAGATTGTGGCGAAACAGCTGCAGCAGGCGGAGCTGTGCTCCTGGTCGTCGTGGCGCCTTGACGTCGAACCGCCCCACGACTAGCGGTTTCGACGCCGTGCTATCCATTACGAGAGTCCGACCCAGTCACCAAGTCAGACGACTCCCACCGGTTATCCGTACCGGACCTCAAATTTCTCCTTCTTCTCATTGTTGGTGGTGCATTTTATCCCTAGCTGCCAGGTGTTGAGATAGCTTCCTTGGTGAGTAATCTGCAAGACTGCAAAGTTCCTGCACTTTCCTCACCTACCCCCTGAGACGCTGCGGTGGCGTACAGCCATTCAGACTGAAGCTATCTATCCCTCCTCCTTTCACAACCGGGCTTGGGACTGGCTTCGGCGGAGTTAACTGCAATAGAAGATAAGGAACATATGTATATTATAAGGAAATATAAATACGAGGTGACCGAGAAGGAACCTCAGTCTTGTTTCGATATTACAATAGTGTTGTTTCTATATCGCAGTACGGAAGTACTAAAAGAAACAAATGTGTAACGAATACACACTAAGTGTTGTTACTTAACTTGTCTAATGCACATAAACTGAAAGCGGACTACAGGAGAAAAATTATACGGGTATGTTCTACCTTTAAGACCGCCTCAGAGAATGTGACGTTCATCGGGAATGGTGTTGACACCTTGGCTCTCGTCTGCGAACAAATATAAGGTCATAAGGGAATATTAACCCCTTTATAAGAAGCGAAAGAAGTCTTTCGGCTACAAGGGATTTATAACTAAATGCCAAAACGATGTGATCACACGAAAATGGGCCGTTGGACACACAAGTCGATCTCTCCCATCAGGCTGAACAGAAAGCATGGTGAGAGCAATTATAATTTAACCTAGCTTGTCACCAGCCATAGAGGATACCGTAAATACCTGTAGAGGATTAAATTGTATACCATTCCTAATTGTCCAAACTGCAATAGAGTTCCAGATGACCAAGATCACATAGTCTTCAAATGCCCGAGACTCTGAGATTCTAGTGGATAAAAATCCAAAACACTGGCCTTCCCGAGCTAGTGTCATTTGAAGATTTCCGCCTGCTTTAAAAAAGGAAGGGCGTTGAATGGATTTTAACAAGGTCTTGGTTCACGTAAAATCTTAAAAACGATTCGACCATCAAGCAGCAGCAGTACCATGGAGGAATATTTAACTCCACCTACCTCTCTCCTCCACATGGAAGAGTACTTGAGCAACACATCAACGGCTGCTATTACCTTTTTCTATAGGAAGTCAAGTCATTGAAGTGAATTGTCGACAACATAAATACATAATTTCTGCAGGCACCATCAAAATATAACAGCAACTGAAGATGAATAAACTAGGCAGATACGATGCGATTCAAGAGTGCATCATGATTCGAAACCAATTATCCCTCGCTGGATAAGCTGTGATGAACAGCAAGTATCGAATTGCATGGGTTCTGCGACAGAGAGCCACATCACTAAAAACAGTACCTATGCAAGGTTTTTCTGAGCAGCGCAGTATTACTTGAGCAAACAACAAGTACGTCAAAGTTACCTTTCAATATAACAATATTGCAGCAATCTTTCGAACCGACTGAGCAATAGTATTGTCCGGAGTACAAAACCCCTTTGCAAAGGTTAAAGAAGCCATGTGTTAATATTTGATTATCTGCCTGTCTGGTGTTAAGAGGGATATCCCTATTGGCATCGAATATGCTAAAATGGGATACGTTGGCTTCCCGAACCAACACCAGATTAGGAAAAGACTATTTCTTCTTCAGCCTACATCCCGTTGAAAAACGGGGTCCGCTTGATTTATTTGGATTTGTTATTTTGCTCAGCTAAAGAACTGAGCTCAAAGGGTAGTATAGGTCCCAGGGCAAAACGTGGATTGGTACCCCCGATGGAGCATAAAACCCGGGAAACGCCTGCTGAACCAATATCAATAGCTCTACTACCAAACTCTATCTCCACCTCCACGTGGCGATCGCTGAGAGTTCTTTCTTTATGAAAAACTGCAAACGGAGAAGGATGAAGGCGAGTCTCCCACGCCTAAAAACGAGACAAAATGTACCAACTGGTCCTCCAGGTTGGGGGTTGGGTAGGGTTGGCAACCCTACACGGAAAACCGAAGTTACGAAGCCACGAAAGGAGCCTCGGACAGGATGAATCTTACAATGACGAAACCGGCAACGACAACGGATTAACGATTTGCGCATTTTCTCATAGAATGTGCGCTCCCTGTACAGACCGAATGCTGCTGAGCAGCTAGCCGATACCCTGTCCCAATATAAGGCTGATGTAACAGCGTTGCAAGAGATGCGATGGACAGGGACCGGTTTCCTGAAGAAGAGCCGTTACACCATATATTATAGCGGCCATCCAGTAAACTATGTGCTCGGAGCAGGTTTATTAGTTAACCAAAAAATGAAACCTACTGTTGTCGGCTTTGAAAATATAAGCGAAAGGCTATGCACTTTGCGTTTGCGAGGCTAGTTTAGAAATATAAGCCTCATAAACGTTCACGTTCCTACAGAAGAGACTGTCCCAAGTATGACATCAACATCATACTTGGAGATTTCAACAGTCAAGTAGGGAAGGAGCCCGTATTCAGGCAATACATAGCTTACATAGGGATACTAATGATAACAGATTGCGGATTATTCAGTTAGCAGTATCACACGAAATAGTTGTTCGAAGTACCCGGTTTGCGCGGAAAGCGGTTCACAAACATACGTAGGCCTCTTCAGACGGGACCACTTTCAACCAAATTGACCACGTGCTGATTGAACTCCGGCACGTCTCAGACCTGATGAATATCAGAACATAGGAGGACCAATATAGACTCGGACCACTATCTTGTTGGCATGGTGCTCCAAACTCGAATTACGACACCACCCAGAATCCCCCCTGACAATCAGGTGAGAGTGGACACTGAAGCCATCCACAACGCAGCTCTCCGCGACACCTATAAAGGCGAAATGGATGCCACAATAACCACAGTCAATAGAGGTCCTAGAGATGAAGCATCAACAAATGATCTTCACAACCACGTGAAGAATATTATCATTGATACGGCCACAAACATACTTGGCCCCAGCCGCAAAAAAAGTCGGAACGGCTGGTTTGACGATGAATGTAAGCAAGCAACGGAATGGAAGAATGCCGCGTACCGAGTAATGTTGCATTCTCAAAGAACGCGGGCACGCGCGGAGACTTATCATGGCGAGTTGCAGATCCCGCCACCTGAAGACGATGGACAAATACTGCCACCACCAAGTATAGGAGAAACAGTCCGTGCAATTCATCGGCTTTAAAATCATAAGTCGCCAGGAGCCGATGGAATTACAGCCGAATTGGTTAAATATGAAGGCGACCAGTTGCACCAAGTGGTTCATCAACTTGTGCTCAAGGTATGGGACAGCGAATCAGTGCCTGACGATTGGCAACGAGGCATCTGTCTCATACAGGGAGATATCACACAGTGTAACAATTATAGAGGTATCACGTTGCTGAGTGCCATCCATAAGATATACTCCCCTATCTTGCTAGGCCCGTTAGCCCCATACACCCAGAACACCATTGGCCCATACCAAAGACGCCTCACTCCAGGCAAATCAGTAACAGATCAGATTTTCTCTGTGCGGCAATCGATGGAAAAACTGTTGGAACATG
Source organism: Hermetia illucens (assembly GCF_905115235.1). Taxonomy (NCBI): domain Eukaryota; kingdom Metazoa; phylum Arthropoda; class Insecta; order Diptera; family Stratiomyidae; genus Hermetia; species Hermetia illucens. The sequence continues at coordinate 100,187,734 of NC_051853.1, read as the reverse complement.
GACAACAGTTGCACCATCTATTCATCGACTTTAAAGCCGCCTATGATAGCATACCCAGGTTAAAACTGTACACGGCCATGAGAGAACTCGGTACCCCGACGAAATTGATGAGACTGACTAGGCTGACCCTGACCAATGTGCTAGGCCAGCTAAAAGCAGCAGGATCACTCTCAAGACCATTCGACATCAACAACGGTCTACGACAAGGGGATGCCCGATCATACGTCCTGTTTAACCTGGCCCTCGAGAAAGTGATCCGTGATAATAATAATAATAATAACTCCGCCGAAGCCGGTCCCAAGCCCGGTTGTGAAAGGAGGAGGGATGGATAGCTTCAGTCTGAATTACTGTACGCCACCACAGCGTCTCAGGGGGTAGGTGAGGAAAGTGCAGGAACTTTGCAGTCTTGCAGATTACTCACTAAGGAAGCTATCTCAACACCTGGCAGCTAGGGATAAAATGCACCACCAACAATGAGAAGAAGGAGAAATTTGAGGTCCGGTACGGATAACCGGCGGGAGTCGTCTGACTTGGTGACTGGGTCGGGCTCTCGTAATGGACAGCACGGCTTCGAAACCGCTAGTCGTGGGGCGGTTCGACGTCTAGGCGCCACGACGACCAGGAGCACAGCTCCGCCTGCTGCAGCTGTTTCGCCACAATCTGTGGCGACCACTTCAGCAGGTTCGCGTAGGAAGCGGATGAAATGGACTGAAGAAATGAACCTCTTCATCATCCGCTCCTACTACGAAATAACGGCGGGGGCGGGTACAACATCTTACCGACCCTTGTTGCACCAGAGATTCGTCGAGCATTTCCCGCAATTCGCGCACGTGACTATGCAGCGAGTCGCAGACCAGTACCGCTTTATTACTCGCAGCGACACAATCCCGGCCACCATCAGGGAACGTGTTCGACTTGAAGTCATCGGGGAAACTGGTGACCGTGAGTCGATGGGGGCAGAGGCGGCGGCATCAACAACACCATGCCGCACTGCAGGCAACAGGTTCAGTACTCGCCGAAGCACTCTTCTCCACCGTCCAGCTGAGGTTTCCGCTGAGGTTCGGGACGAATTCCAAAGAGCGTGTATAGAATTCTCGGATATGGATCCTTTGCATAGACCAGGTATTCCCAGGCTCTATGCATCTCCAGCAACTCCGGGAATTCTATCTAAAATCAATGATGAGATTGCGTCTCGACTGTGCGCTGATATGTCGCTGCTGCAACTACAATCACTTGTGTATTGTGGTGCAGTTGCGGCTAACAGATTGCACGGTCAGAAGATTCGCTTTCGCGTTATTGGTTTCAGTGACAAAAGAGATCCACCATGGAAAATTCGTCTGGAACGTCGGCGGGACTCATTAAGGCAGGACATTGCTAGACTGATTCAGATCAGCACTGGCAATGCCAGCCGACGGGTGAGAAATAAAGTGCAGAGGGTTTACCGGAACTATGCCATCCCCTGTGAGACACCCGTAGTTGAAATTCTGAACACACTAAAACAGAAACTTTCTGTCATATGCAGTCGGTTACGACGGTATGGCGAAAGTTATTCCAGACGTCTCCAGAATGCAACATACGCGAGGAACCAGTGGAGCTTTTTCAGATCTCTCAACGAATCCCAACAGAGCGCCCAGACAATACAGTTCCCGGTGACGGAAGCCAAAGAGTATTGGGGTGGACTTTGGGGGTTACCTGCCCAGCATGCTGAGCATGCTGAGTGGATCACCGCCGAAGGCACCCGCCATGCCAATACACCTGGCATGAATTTCGCGGATGTTACCGAAGAGGAAGTTCGACGAGCCATAAACAGCTCGAAGAACTGGAGGGGCCCAGGTCTGGATCGGGCGCAGAATTTCTGGTATAAGAAATTTACCAGCGTACACATTCGGTTGGCACGCAGTATAAATGAGGTCATGAATTTGAAAGAATTTCCACCTTTCCTCACTGCGGGGATTACCTACCTTATCCCTAAGAAGGACACGGTGCAGGACCCCGCAGACACAAGACCGATCACTTGCTTACCAACCCTCTACAAATTCATCACGTCCATTATTAGTGGAAGGATCAATGCGCACCTCGAGACCAACAACATTCTGTCCGAGGAGCAGAAGGGCTGCCGAGTTGGGTCAAGGGGTTGCAAAGATCAACTCATTATCGACTCGGTAGTTGTAGGACAAGCAACTAGAGGCCAAAGAAACGTCTTCAGTTGCTATATCGATTATGCCAAGGCTTTTGATAGCGTTCCGCATACCTGGCTAATCGTCATCCTACATCTGTATCGCATTGATCCGAAACTAATAAAGTTTTTAGCGACAGTCATGGAAGGGTGGCATACCACCTTATCAGTCCGTACATCTGAGGGTGCTAATACCTCAGAGGCCATCCGTATACGGAGGGGCATCTTCCAGGGGGATTCATTGAGTCCCCTTTGGTTTTGTATGGCACTGAACCCCCTTTCATGGCTACTGAATGATGCTAGAGGGCATGGTTTTGCAATAAAATATGGCCTACGTGCTAAGTGCGAACTGACACACTTGATGTACCTAGATGAGATCAAGCTATATGCTGGTACTGACAACCATATTAGAAGTCTGTTGCGAATAATAGACATGTTCAGCCGTGATATTCAGATGGAGTTTGGATTAGACAAATGTCGAATCCAAGCTATCCGCAAAGGTCATCACGAGCTGCATGCCGGACATAGCATTGGTGACCTCCACATCGAAGCTATGACCGAGACAGACTTCTACAAGTACCTAGGAATTCTGCAAGGAACCCATGCTCGAGTTGGTGATCTGAAAGAAGCTCTGCTGTCCGAATTCCTGCGACGTGTAAAGCTGGTGCTGAAATCGCATCTCTCTGGGAAGAATAAAATAAGCGCGTTGAATGTATTCGCTATCCCTTCACTCGCTTATGCATTCGGAATATTGCCGTGGACGAAGACCGACCTGGAAAACGTCCAGCGGCGGATACGGACAACTATGTCCAAATTCCGAATGCATCACCCAAAGTCTGCCGTGGAGCGGATGAACCTGCCTCGTGACATCGGAGGTAGGGGCGTGGTTGACGTGGCGGCACAACATCATCGCCAAGTCGACTCGCTGCGCGCTTGTTTTTACAGCAAAGAGCAGGCGAGTCCCTTGCATGCGGCTGTCTGTAAGGCAGACTGTGGACTGACTCCACTTAACTTGAAGGATCGATCTTTCAATCCTCTGAGTGGGGTGAAGTCGGACCAAGAGCGGATCGAGGAATGGAAGTCGAAGGCAATGCACGGTAAACACGTGAATTGTCTTTGGCAGCCATTTGTCGATTTGCATCTGTCGAACAGATGGCTGTGTGCTGGAGAGCTCTTTGCTGAGACGGAGGGGTTCATGTGTGCCATTCAGGATGGCGTGGTCGCCACCCGAGCTTATAAAAAGCTCATCATGAAAGAACGGGTGGAGAACGACCAGTGCAGAATGTGTGGTTCGGCGTTAGAGACGTTGGACCATCTCATTTCTGGCTGTACTGTTATGGCACCGGTGCAATACATCACCAGGCATAATGCTGTATGTAAGGTTATCCATCAAAACCTTGCATATAAGCATGAGCTGATCACGGGAACATGTCCGGTTTACCGATATGAGCCGCAAGCAGTACTTGATAGTTCTGCTTACAGCATGTATTGGGACCGGCAAGTTCTGACTGATCGCCATACCGCACACAATAAGCCTGACGTACTGTTAGTTGACAAGACGGGTCGCTCCGCGTATATTATTGATGTTGCTATCCCCCATAATAGCAACATTGAACGGAAATACGTGGAGAAGAAGGTGAACTATGAGTCATTGGCTCGGGAAATCAAAGAAATTTGACGTCTCGAGCGGGTGATGGTAGTTCCCATAATATTGTCAGCTACAGGTATTGTACCTAAATCCCTCACGGCTTCCCTTGATGTCCTGGGACTTTCGCACAGTCTGGTTCAAACCATGCAGAAGTACACCATTCTGCATACGTGCTCGATGTTGCGGGGAGTACTCGACGGATTCTCCCACTGACCTACCACCGGCCACCACCACCAGTGCCCCTTTAGTTTTTAAGTAGGTAGAATCGTCCGAGCCTAAATGCTTGGCACTTAGTGCTAGTATTAGGTAAAATCCGGCATCTGCCGAGATTGTGATAACTCGGAAATAATAATAATAATCGTTGGCGCAACAATCCATATTGGATCAGGGCCTTGAAGTGTGTTAGAGCACTTCATTCAAGACCGTAACGGTACACTAGGAGGCAATGTGGTCAGCATTGCGCTCGCCTGAGATTATTACCCTGATTTGACTCAGGTACTCATTCACAGCTGAGTCGACTGGTGTCCGACGTCAAATCACGATACAAATTCCACTGCCACCAGTGAGATTTGAACCGCGACCTTCCGTACGACAGCCTTGCGCTCTAACCACTCAGCTATCCGGACACGTGATCCGTGATCCGTAATACTGAGATAAATGCAAGAGGTACGATCTTCTTCAAGTCCACTCAACTACTGGCCTATGCTGAAGATACCGACATCATGGGAAGAACCACCCGGGCAGGCGGCGCAAGTATATGGTGGCAACGTCAGGACCGAAAAACAACCAACCAACATCATCAAACCGCAGTGGTCAAACAGAAAGAATAAGAATAGGAGAATACAACTTTGAGACCGTTGATAATTTCTCCTATCTAGGGTCGAAAATCGCAACCGATAACAGACACGATGATGAAATCCGCACACGGGTGTTGTCAGGCAACAAAGACTATTTCAGCTTACACAAACTGTTCCGCTCAAAACGTCTCACCATAGGGTCAAAGCTCTTACTATACAAGACTATGATCTTGCCTATCCTCGTGTATTCCTCGGAGACTTGGGTTCTTAACAAGAAGAGTTGCGAACTCTTGGCCGCGTTCGAGAGAAGAATCCTCCTAAGAATGCCTCGGCCCCTAGATGAGGATTGTTGATTCCGTAATCTACACAATGACGAAATCTATGAGCGATACCATGACCGTTCGGTTGTGGATAAAATCCGGCTCAATAGGTTACGGTGGGCGGGTCACTTAATCCATATGGATGAGGATGATCCCGCCCGGAAAGTCTATAAGGGCAATATCTATGGTAGAAAAAGAAGACGAGGCAGACCCTGCCTAAGATGGAGCGATGGCGTAGGTGAGGACGCCAGACAGCTTTTAGGGATATCGATATGGTTGACCTCGGAGCAAAACTGGGATGTCTGTAGTTCCTTATTAAGGCAGGCCTAGACCGGATACCGGTTGTTGCGCCATTAATGATGATGATGAAGATGAAAGAATTGAGCTGGGTGGAGCTGAAAAGCTCTCAAATCACCATCATGCGACTTCGATGCTGATACCAGTCTAGGAAAGTGGGTTCTCATAAACGCGACTATATGTCACTAAAGACGCCTCTCTAGCAATTTTTCCGCAATTTCATGTCGGATGTAAACATGGCTTGTTACGATTCATTATTTGCTAGTCGGCCAGGTCTCAAAACCATAGTAAATTTTGATTTTGGTATGCCAGTTGTGGCACCTCATTTCATCCAAATCATCTACAAAGTGCAATATTCTAGGGTAGAACCCAAATTTGTACAAAAATAAACGACGAATTAAAATAATGAATGTAATCCATAGCCTGTCGTGGCATGAATTGTATATAAGCGGGCAAATAACACTTAGCAACCACTTCTGCCACACTGCTTTCAGGGCAGAGATGAGGCAGTATTTGATCAGTTGCCTGAAAGGAACCGTAGTCTATTCTTGTATAAAGTTGGGTTCTATTCCAGAGCGGACAGGTTTGTGGCGCGGCAGGATTCGCAGCATTCGAAATTTATTTCGAATGTTGCGAGCGAATAGATGGCGCGGATCTATCCACTTTGCGTGGCACACCAAGGGAGTGGAAGATCGCAGTAATTATGTTTTTCAGACCTGTCACTGAATTTAATTATTAAGTTGAAAATTGCTAAAGAATATGGAAGTCCTTTTTGAAAATAAAATTTGAGTTGAGTTTACTGTATAGAATTCGCGTTGAGTTTGCTGTATAAAATTCGCATTGAGTTCGCTTAAATATTTCAATAAAAATAATAAGTAATCATAATTACTTAATTGGATTACTTAATTGGTGACCCCGACGTGATAAGGTTGGTCGTGGAATCTATAAGAGACTTGTTTTGCAAGTCCACCAGCAATCCATAGTGACACAGGAAGTCTGCGCCTAGTATGGGGAAGCTGACATCCGCCAGGATGAAACGCCACGAAAACGTCCTACGCAAGCCAAGACTCACGTCCACTTGCCTATACCCGTACGTGTTTATGCGGGAGGAATTTGCTGCCGCAAGTTTGAGCGGTTGAGGGAAAAGTTGATGATGCTGGGGTACGGGAAGAACCGAAACCTCCGCACCCGTGTCGACGAGGTAGTTGCGCCTGCTGAGGGGGTCAAAAATAGTTAGGCGACGTGGTGCTGCGTTCTGGGTGGCCGCCGCCAAAACCCCCCGCGGACCTAGTTTTTTGCGGTAGAAGAGAATCTACACGGTAGCGTACATCTTGTCGCTTTATCCCCGAATCTGCGGTGGTACCAGCAAATCCCTGGGTCCGTGGACTGTCTTGACGACCTGCTACCTGATCGCCCTTTTCGGATGGCAGACCGCGAGCGTGCTCGCGATCTGGCGCCCGAACGCTGAGCGTCCAACGTCGCCCGCATCTCGGCCATACTGGCTGTTAATGCAGCAATCTCGCGCCTCAATTCACCCACCTCATCCGACGGTGGTTGAACGGCCGCCAAGGTTGGGCGTACGTACACCTCCTGAACCTGGTCGGCCGTCGCTGCCAGTTCCTCCAAGGAACCGGAGACGCAAGCGAGGATCGCCTGGGTGCCCTCCGGGAGCCGACGCAGCCAGAGCGACTTGATCAGGTCTTCGCCGATCTTACTCCCACCCAATTGCCTCATTTCACGAAGCAATTGGCTGGGAGTTCGATCACCTAAGGTTAAACCTGCCAGCAAGTGGTCTAATTTTGCCGACTCGCTTGCCGACAGGCGCCTGATCAACTCGCTCTTGAGCTGCACATACGATGTCGACTTCACCACGTCGGACACCAGAAGTATGGACTCTTCGTCCAGGCCGATCACCGCGTAGTTGAAACGGGTCGCGTCCGATGTGATGCCGGACATTTGGAACTGTGCTTCCAGATGCACGAACCACAGTTCGGGGTTCCGCCGCCAAAACGGAGGAACGCGTACGGCGAGGGCGGTCACTTGCGGGTTCGATGGGCCTGCTGCGTCTTTATTGTCAAAAGACATCTTGTTTCACGAAAAGTACGAGATTGAAATGCAAACGCGGTGAGTTTATTCTGAAACGCGGTGAACTTTACACCGACACGGCAGGCCGCACCCACAAATGCACGCACGAAACGAGAAAAAACGAAGCGGACGCTATCCAGCGCAGACCAAAAACACCACCAATGAGAATGGAGGACTCGCGATGCTAAACACCTGCACGCCGTCTCTTGCAGCGATTTCAATTTTTTTATTACTATTTTTTTTTTTTTTTTAACTGAATAAATAATATATTATATATAAATGAATAATAACTTCTCTTAAGAATAACTCCTCGTTGTTTGTCTGCTGTAGCTGCGGCGTTGGCGGTGCTGGGGACGTCCGTTTGTTGCCGTTGTTGATCGTTGTGGCAATGATGACTAGTTCGGTGCGTGGAAGGTGTTGTGCAGGAGGGCGTGCGTACGGGAAGTCGCGTGAAAATCCACTTCTGGTGAGGGTCCGACGTGTGTCGCGCAGTACACTGTGTAGAGAAGGTTTTCTCGCGTTTTTCTTTCTTGCCTCTGCTCCGACTCGGGATGTGGAGATGTGACACGTTTTCGTGATGTTTACCACGGCACTCCACACTCAACTGTAGATGCGAACGCGTGAAAATCGCTTGCCGTACGGTCTACTGATGTTTTGGAAGGATTTCTCAGTCCTTGGAAGTTCTATTTCTGCCGTGTTGTTCGGACGAATTTTTGTCGTTAATAGAACTTCACCAATGTCGGCGATGGTGGAGTTGAGTGCGGCGGCGAAAGTGGCTGCGGCAGCGATGGCGGCTGCGGCTGCGGAACTCTTATTTATCTCCAATCGGTTGTTGCGGCTGCCTGCTGGGCGATTGTGCTTGCGCAGACTGCGATTTGTTGATGGGGATGATGATGTGCTTGAGTTTTTCAATTTTGCAGGTTCTGGGAATTCGGGATCCCAGTTGTTGATGCTGTTGGTGCGAGTTCCGGGGTCACCAATTAACTCCTTGGTTTTAAACGCCAGCGGACTACGGCATACCACCCACAATCCAATGGGATGTTGGAACGTTGGCACCGGACGCTGAAAGCCGCCATTATGGCACGCGACGACCCGTCCTGGACGCAAGTCTTGCCTCTCGTCCTACTCGGCCTTCGTACAACCCGCCGAGAGGAATTTGCTGCCAGCCCCGCGGAGCTGGTTTACGGGGAGAACCCAAGACTCCCAAGCGATCCGGTCTTCGACAAGAGATCGGGTCTCACGGAGTCGGGGTTGGTGCGTCTGCTGAGGGACAATCTCCGGCGCATCAAGGCGACACCACCCACTCGACACTCGTCCATACCTGCTTGTTCGCCCAAGGAACTGGACACATGCACGCATGTGCTGATCAGGACGGATGCCGTCCGGAAGCCGCTGCAGCCTCCATATGAGGGCCCGTACCGCGTTCTCGAGCGGGGAGAACATTTCTTCCAGCTCGAGATCGGTGGTCACAAAAAGGCGGTCTCTTTGTCCAGGCTGAAACCCGCGTGCGCCCCGAAGCAACGTCGTGTCCGCTTTGTGGATTAACGGCGAACGAAGTTCGGGGATCAGTCGCTGAAACCCCCTAGGTTTCATCTGGGGGCGGAGTGATGTGGCGCGGCAGGATTCGCAGCATTCGAAATTTATTTCGAATGTTGCGAGCGAATAGATGGCGCGGATCTATCCACTTTGCGTGGCACACCAAGGGAGTGGAAGATCGCAGTAATTATGTTTTTCAGACCTGTCACTGAATTTAATTATTAAGTTGAAAATTGCTAAAGAATATGGAAGTCCTTTTTGAAAATAAAATTTGAGTTGAGTTTACTGTATAGAATTCGCGTTGAGTTTGCTGTATAAAATTCGCATTGAGTTCGCTTAAATATTTCAATAAAAATAATAAGTAATCATAATTACTTAATTGGATTACTTAAGGTTCGTGGATCACAAAGTGGGGAAAAACTGTTTTTACAATTTGTCCCGTCCTCCATCAACTTCACAATTTCTGCGCCGGTGATAGGTGTAATCGCTGTCAATGATGGTTAGGGGATTGGGGGAGTATCTTCACTGATGAACCCCTTGGCAATCCTGAAGGTTGCGTCCCCCTTAATCCTTGGTGGTTTTGGCGGTGCTGTTATTTGCAGGTCAGCAATAAGCGGCCGATGTGGAGTTTCGATGATCTTATAGAAAACGACACCATGAAACGTAGGAAAATGAAGACTTCGTTTAATAAACTATGTAATGACAAGTAAAAGCTACTGTCCCTGCGTGGTCTAAAACTTTTACTTCATTGAACTATTTGCCTTTTCATCCACATCACCACTAAGATTACCCACAATGACGGTAGCAGCAAATCAATCTATTCAACTTCGTTAGTGGTGCCACAGAAACCCTCAGAGATCGCAATAACGATATCATATTGAGTGCGTAGGCTACCAAAGTATATAAAGTATAAGCTAATTTCTTGACAGTACGGGGGCCCATCCTATCACGTCGACTAAGGTGGAATCTTTAGCATCTCCGCGAGGCTTTTGAATCAATGACGTCATAATTTTTGCAATATATAATCCATTTCCTTGATCGGCTGACGGGAATGACGGAGAGATTTGGTAGTGTTTACTATAATGCAGTAACTCCCACTATACTTTATATACCTCTTTCTCTGATATCCGCATAATGAAAATATGTGCATTAGAAGCAGCGTAACAATGGAAATGCTGTTAGTCAAATGTTCTTTCATAAAGGACGCACACAATCTTTCACACCTGAAACGCCGCGCTTCCGGTTTTGTTAAAAATCATAATCATTGGTCAGAAAATATCTATCTCTTTTAATCTCAAATTAAAACTTTCCTTAGAAATACGCTCGTTATTCGCAAAACTAAAGTCAATATCTGAGACTCTTCTTTGCTAGCTCTGCGGGAAGCTTACACTTTCAGTAACTGCAATATAGAAAACATGTGATGAATAAAGATTATTGGTGTAAATTCAATTAAATGCAATGTATAATCTGGATATGATCCAACATATGTATAGTTAGCCTGTGGGCCGCTGTCACACAAAATTTGAGTGCTACATAACTCCTCTGAACCAAATGCTTTGCTTCCGTTGTATAATAAACTCAAAATTCTCTACATAGCTCTGCAATAGTAAACAAGGTCATTCAGCATGGCACACATATCTGAGGTCCGCCCCAGTCCAGCATACACCACCGTACATTCATTCAATCCTATGATACATTTCAGAAAATCAATAACGCCACTCTCTGGGTGAATGTGCCAAAAGGCTGAAATTCACGTTAAAATGGAACGAGAAGAGACTGGCGGCTAACTTGGTCGGCAAAATCGTTGAATTAAATTTTGTGGCCTCCCCGGGAATACCTCCTGCTCTAATGTCTTTTGCTATTTGCTTTTGCTATTCATCAAAGCCCAGGTCAAGTCATCCTTCACCTTTCGCCTATCCTTTCAAACCGTTGCTTCCCAACTTCTCAAGAAGATTAAGCATCTTAGCCACATTCTCTTCGTGCAAGTGAACCACTATTCGTCCTTAAATCTGGTCCACTGCTAAGACAAAGTTCATTCGCTTGGAAAATATTAATTATAACAACCTGAAGGGAAAGTGCAAAATCTGGGAAATGCTTTCCTGTATTCCAGTTTGTTTCAAAATTCTTTTTCTCCCATTATCCTTTCCCCTTGATTCACAAATCTCATCATGCAAAATTCGATGAGTGGAAGAAACCTAAAGAGAAGAGATATAAGTCCTTAAGATAAAATTTAAGGCATTCTCATCGGTATCAAAATAGCCACATAGCAAACATACCTTTCGTCTCAAGGGTATGGGTTCTTCCATCAAAAGGCTTAGCGAAGGAATAGGCACACCCCAAAATTGACCCGTTCGAGTGCTCCTCAATTTACCTCATTCGAGCCACTTATCCGCCATAATCCTCTTCAATTTCCAATTTCTAATCGAGGACCCACACAAATGTGGGTCAACTCATATCCTCGAAATGCTGTTGAAAAGGACAAAGACAAGAATCCAGATGGAAAACTAAAAGATTACACTAAAATGTTTCTGAACGGATTGCCTGAGTTTGTTTCCTCTTTTCGGGTAGTGTGGGGTGTTTTCGAGGAGGGAAAGCTTCTGGGTGGAACTTTTCGGTCTGCAAAGGCAATTTATGTTTGTTCCTTTCTATCGCGGTTGAATGAGAGTAAAAGCAAGTTTTACAGAATGTTTACAGGACGCAAAAGTTGTGCGTTGGAATGGGAAAGGGTGGTGAAAAGCTTTGGAGGTGAAATGGAGGATTCTGTATTTGGCCATGAATTCCAATTCATATCTAACTTTAGGGCTTACGTGCCAATCACGGAATTAATATATTCTAAGATTTTGAGAGTGCTGAGAAAGAGGATTAGTTACTTTTGAACCGTTAAGCATTGGTATGTCGTATGTTATGAAACGCAGTGTATATAAAAACGAAAATGCGACCTAAATACTGATAGTTACCACCAATAAAGAAATAGCTTAAGATACATATACACTAAAGAACTGTTATTGAAATGAAGAAGTCTTCTACAGGATTAGTGACTCCTTTTCTAAATGGGAAACAGAATTTAATTAAAGTACAAACTCGTAAGAAGCAATTGATATTATTAGTAGGCTATCAACTAAAAACCCACCCAACTAATGAAGTCTTACTCCTCCAATGAAGGTAGTGAAACCCTGGAAAGTATAATAATTCTCTTTCTTCTGAGGTGCTATTCTTTTGTATTTTGCTAACACTTCCAGTTGTAGATATGAATTTACCGTCGAGTTAATGTTGACTGCTTTGCAAGGTGGAGTATTTTAGGCTAGGTCTCTGATTCAGATAGAACTTTGACTACGAGACCAGTGCGATGATTGAGGTGGTTGAGCGCCAGCCTCTTGACTTCGTTAACCCGGGTTCGAAACCCGGTCGTTCTGAATGTTTGTGTTCGTATTCACGTTCTCCCACAGTTTTATACTTATTACTTGTACTGCATTAAGTGTGACAATAATGAAACTAGAGTGTCACTGAAACTTGAGAATACGTGGAGGCGACAAAAATCAGCATTTTCGACGTTTATCGTTTCTCCCCTCTCATTGAGGTTAAAAAATACTGCATTTGCTCTGGACATTGCAATGCATATAGAGATAGGTAAGATAAAAGGACGGGAATGGTTCCCAACATTTTAAAATGTCGACCTTGAACTTGAATGACACGCGGACACAGGCAAGGTTTGTTCCCGTTGGTGAAATGATGCCTACACTTCAGTATGAGGAAACGAAAAGAGTATGTTATTCCAGGATAAATGTCAAAGGCGACAGTAAAGCAGAGCCTCCATCAAAATAACACTATGATTAGCGGTATTTGGATGGGAGGTACTTTAAAGAAATATAAAGTATTACAAAAACCACCAAAGAGATCTTCATTGCCCGCCTGCAATGAAGCGAATTAAGTTGAATTGACCCGACTGGCATGATCAAATCATATTGTTTCCCGAATCCATTTGGACTCTTATTGCACAACTCCTCAAACTCACACTCGAATGGATGCCGACGGATTTTTATCGTCCTCATTTTTTGTCGAACCAAGAGGCAATGAAAGACGACCTCAAAAACTGGTTTCTTCTCTATCAGACCGGATGATTTTGGGCGAAACAATATCGGCAATTTGTTTGAAAGATGAGAGCAATTCGTCATTGGCGAATACATTATTGATTATAATTTTTGCTTTTTCTTTAAATTAAGCTTTCCAAGAAAAAGTTATGATTATATTGAACAACTCAATAGATAAGGGAGATATTTCCTAACAGTAACTACACACAGTCAAAGGCAGACTTCTTAAAAGTAAAATCGTGAAACTTTGGTAGCACAGGTAATGCTGTCAGGTTTAGTGTTCTCCAAACAGAACTATTCCTTCCGGCCCCACGACTTCAGAATGGTTGTTATTTCAACTTTTTGGAAAATCTTGGCAATATGAAACCTTTGGCCAGGAGCGGAACAAGTATACTTGAAATAGAGTCAAGTCATGGTAATATGTAAAAGGCGTATGACCACGTTTCCTAATACTACATACATAAAAACGGCAATGATACCGCGACCAAATTAACATTCTTCGGAACATTGTGGAGCAATGCACAGTGGAGTTTAAATCCCCTTGCTATTTGCTCCGCATTGACTCTGGATTTTAGAAAGGAGGCCAGCAGAGTCGAACTGCAGATAAATAGCACCAGAGCCAAGGTTCTAAGTCTGACTGGTAATCTATATTTGAATCAACCCAGCTAACTTCAAATTGAGATTACTCCTTAACAATATTCTTCATGTGCTGCTGCTCTATTCAACATGAAACTATGTCAACATGTGGGCCGAACATCCATGTAAGTGTTATTAGGAAGGTCCACATCCGTAGCTCACTCCTTGACTTAGTGAGTTGTCCACATCTGAAATCAGCAGCTATTAAGTAGTGTGATTAGATTAGGCCTTCCACAGCATCTAGCATGCGCAGAGTGCTCCCATCAAGGAATTATCAAGACGAATCATCGCCCCTATGACCCAGCTAGATAAGGGATTCGGGCCCACCTTGCATTGCTCTACCAGCCTTTAGAATGCCACTACTGTACGGTATACACGCTACACCGAAAAGAGGAACAAGTAGTTCCCGAAATACTATATCAACATATGCTGAATAAAAATTTCTACTAGCAACAGAGACGGTGTCGAGTTTGAATTCCCAGAAAAAGTATGTTGCGTTTGTAGCTCGGATGATGCCCCAGTTATCGACAGGGTTCCAGTATCGCGAGTTCCTCCACCTAGAATACACTGCCGAATTTAGGCAGACCGTACTATTTGTCTACATTGTGGGTATTTGAGAATACTCTCCCACCGACTCCACGAACCATCTTCAGTCTATCAATAAAGAATACTACGCCATCTTCTGGAAACATACCGCTGGTCTCCTACGCTTCCTTGTTTGAGAAGACCACAGCAAAATTACTCTTAAAACTGTCTCTGGCGTAGTTCGCTGGGAATGCACAGGGTTTCCAAGCCACTTCATCAAGGATGTTATTATGGTCGTCGGGTTTCGCTCTCCAATAGCTGCATTGATCGAGTCTGGCAGAACCACACAATGCTGCGCATTCAAGGGGAAAGGTATATGACCATATTGCGGATACACCGGAACGTGCTGTTCTTCGGATCCTATTGGCCTTGGTTTTGCTGCATACAATATATGTTATAATCTAATAAACCAAGGCTGAGTACCTTCTGAACCAATACCAACAGCTCTAATACCAAACCCTATCTCCACATCCACGTGGTGACCGCTGGGAGCCCTTTCCTAACGAAAAGCTGCAGACGGAGAAGGATGAAGGCGAGTCTCACCCGCCTAAAAACGCGACAAATTGTACCAATTGGTGCTCCAGGTTGGGCGTTGGGTAGGGCTGACAACTCTACACGGAAAACAACTTGTTACGAAGCCACAACAGGAGCCTCGGACTGGACGGATTACACAACGACGAACCCGGCAACCACAAAGGAATAACGATTTGCGCATTTTCTCATGGAACATGCGCTCCCTGCGCAGAGATGAGACTGTCGTGTAACTAGCCGATACCCTGTCCCAATATAGGGCTGATGCAACAGCGTTACAGGAGATGCATTGGACAGGAACCGGTTTCCTATAGAAGAGTCGCTACACCATATATTATAGTGGCCTTCCAGTAAACCATGTGCTCGGAGTAGGTTTCTTAGTCAGCCAAAAAATGAAACCTGCTGTTATCGACTTTGAAAACATAAGGAAACGGCTATGCACTCTGCGCTTGCGGTGAAAATTTAGAAATATAAGCCTCATTAACGTTCACGCCCCTACAGAGGAGACTGCAGAGTCGGTGAAGGATACCTTCTACGAAGCAGTAGATAGTGTCCCAGATATGATATCAAAATCATACTTGGGGATTTTAACAGCCAAGTAGGGAAGGAGCCCGTATTCAGGTGATACGTTGGCTCCCGTAGCTTACACGAAAATACAAATGGTAACGGACTGCGGGTCACTCAATTAGCAGTGTAACACGAAATGGTTGTTGGAAGTTTCCGTGCAAACGCGAAAGCGGTCCACAAACATACATCCCTCTCCAGACGGAACCACTTTCAACCACCTCCCAGCCTTGATGAGTGTCAGAAAATATAGGGGCGCCAATATAGGCTCGGATCACTCGAGCTCGAATAACAACACCACCCAGAATCCCCTCTGACAATCAGGTCAGAGTTAATACTGAAGGCATCCACAACACAGCCCTCTGCAACACCTATAAGAGGGAAATGGATGCCGCAATAACCGCAGTCAACAGAGGACCTGAAGATGAAACATCAACAAATGATCTTCCCAACCACCTGAAAAACGTTATCATGGATACGGCCAGAAACATACTTGGCTCATACATAAAAAGGGAGGTGATATCTCCCTGTGCAGCAATCATAGAGGTATCACGTTGCTGAGTACTATCTGTAAGATATTCTCTGCTATCTTGCTAGGCCAGAACATCATTGGCCCATACCAAAGAGGCTTCCCTCCAGGTAAATCAGCAAAAGATCAGATTTTTTCTCTGCGGCAAGCGATGGAAAAACTGTTGGAATATGGCCAACAGTTGCACCATCTCTTCATCAAATTTGAAACCGCCTATGATAGCATAGCCAGGGTAAAACTGTACACGGCATGAGAGATTTCGGTATCCCGACGAAATTGATAAGACTGACTAGGCTGACCCTGACCAATGTGCGAGGCCAGATCAAAGCAGCAGGATCACTTTCAAGACCTTTCGACATCAACAACGGTCTACGACAAGGTGATGTCCTATCATGCGTCCTCTTTAAGCTGGCCCTGGAGAAAGTAATCCGTGATGTTGAGGTAAATGCAAGGGATGCGATCCTCTTTAAGTCCACCCAATCATGAGAAGAACCATCCGAGACGTACAAACTGCATTCATTCAGATCGAACACGCGGCGCGAGATCTTGGGCTGCAGATCAATGAGGGCAAGATAAAGTATATGGTGGCAACGTCAGCACCAAAAACCAGCCAACCAACAGCATCAAACCGCAGTGGTCAAACGGGAAGAATAAAGATAGGAGGCTACAACTTTGAGATCATTGATAATTTCTCCTATCTCGGGTCGAAAATCACAACCGATAACAGCTACGATGATGAAATCCGCGCACGGTTATTGTCAGCCAACAGAGCCTATTTCAGCTAACAAAAGCTGTTCCGCTCGAAACGTCTCACCATTGGGTCAAAGCTCTTACTGTATAAGACTATGGTCTTGCCAGTCCTTATGTATTCCTCGGAGACTTGGGTTATTAACAAGAAAATTGCGAACTCTTGGCCGCGTTCGAGAGAAGAATCCTTCAAAGAATTTTTGGTCCCCTACATGAGGATGGACGATTCCGTAGCCTACATAACGACGAAATATATGAGTGATACTATGACGGTCAGGTTGTGGTTAAAATCCAGCTCAATAGATTACGGTGGGCGGGTCACTTAATCCGTATAAATGAGGATCACCCAAATTTTACAAAACAGTTTTCATAAGTGAATGCGGTTAGGGATATACTGTGTTGAAGATATTTTTATTAAATATGACGACAGTCATCTTTCCGCTTAGATATCAACTTTATTTTGGATATATTCTTAACTTGATTGGGTTATTTAAGTCGCCTGGAGCAAAGGGTCTGTGCGTCAATAGTTGCAGTTTCGAATTGATCTCCCTTTGGCAAGTTTTGTTTCAATTTCTGATTATAATAGATTAACAGAAGTGCAATAAATTGTATCTGTAATCGTGGATAAATTAAATCCAATAAAATTAAAAATAAATATGAAAGGTATTCCGAGGCCTAGATTTCATATGGAGACCTTTTACGATTTCTCGGTAAAGTAGCCCCTATGAAAGAGTCCTGTCGCGGTTTAAATTTTTTTTTTGACCCGTCACTCCCATATTTTGGAATTAATGGCAAATCTGAGGTCTGTTTCGTGAAGTACTAATCGAGAAATGTTTGACACGGTCATATCCAAAATTATGCATATATCCACAAAATTGCATCTCAATGAGTGTAGTTATTTCCAAGAAAAAGAATTAACTCTCCAGAGTGATAAAGAATTAAAACACTAATTTGACGTGCCGAAACCTTATGGTCAAATGACATCACTAGTAGACTGATAAATATTTGACTGACTGGACTAGGCCACTCTCCTGCCTGTCTGACATTTATGATAACTAATATCAGAAGAAAATGCATGTTCTCTTTGAAATATTAGTAGAGAGAAGATGACGTATGGATTTTAATCTGATTTTCTACGTCAACTGAGGCAGTTATCCTTTTCTGGGCAGTCACTCTTCTCTTCAAAGCCCTTTTCTGTGTGTCCCATAAACTTTTCTAGTAGGCATGCTGTTCTTGTTAATAATGAATTGGAAATGTTTGTTTATTATTATTTGTTGCTGAACTTATCGCCTTCTGGTCCATCGCTTCGAGCCCATATTCGGCATCCAAATTCTCTGACTGTTTAAAATTATTCTATGTTTAAAAGTAGTCTTTCATAACGATACCAACAATGAATCATAGAAATTTGACGGGGTATTTATCATACAAATCCTTCCGCTAATTTGCAGTGTATTGCGCTACATTTTCATCAAAGATCATTGGGTGGCTAGTGCAGAAGCGACTTGACAGACATAAAGACGAAACCTCGGGGAACCAACCCGTCTGTGACCTCAAAGAGTACAAAGGGTAACCGCAGCAGGCGCGCAGGTTTTACTTACAAGTCGGCAAAATGAAGCCAAATACATCTCGATATTCTTCCTGCCAGGAAATGATTGTTCCATTGTAGATAAAATTCGGTCTAATAGGTTGTGGTAGGCGGGTCACTTAATCCATATGGGCAAGGATGATCCAGCCCTGAAAGTCTTCAAGAGCAATATCTATGGTAAAAAAGAAGACGTAGCAGACCCTGCTTGAGAGGGAGCGGTAGAGTAAACCAAGATGGCTAACAGCTTTTATGGATATCGAATTAGTGGACCCCGCATCAAAAGGAAGGTTTCCGAAATTCCTTACTAAAGTAGGTCTAAATCGGATATCGGTCATTGCGCCGTTGGTGAAAGTAATGAATCCTATTGTCAGATTAATTCTTCGATATCCTTGGAACTTATTTCAGGCAAGATTGTGACTGCACTATTTCGACCAACATCACAATGATGTAGTGCTAATGCAGTATAAAACGGGAATTTAACGCTACTTGCTGATGAGATTCTGGCTATCCTGGACTGTTTGGATGATTCCCAGAACACTCTGCACAAGTAAGAAAAATACGTGTATTTTGGATTAGAAATAAAAGAGATACTGTTCCTCCAAACAAAAGCGAAATTCTCTTGACATCAATGCGCACTCAATGATCTCCTTGCGGAGCTTTGCCCTGCAGTCCCTGTTATCTCCGTAAATACTGGAACTGTGAGAATAGGAGAGGGTGCAACAATTAGAGGGCTTTTGCGTGCCTCACTTGCCCATAATATTTGTTGAAATTACCCTGACACCTATCAAGGGACACCTCGAAAATTTTATTGGCAGAGAACAGGCTGGATCATCCTGCATTGACCACACCTTTCGGATCATTATCAAGCAATGTGGGGCAGGAGGATGCATTCTGGTGAAAATCTATTGTCGCGGCATATGGTGGCATAAAATGCCATGCACCCTACCGAAGTAAAATTTCGAAAGAATTGGTAGTACAAAGTGAAATCCGCCAGGGTTGCACTCTATCATCGATGCTATTCCTTCTCGTTATCTGTAAGGTTGTTCATGTTGCCTTGTAGAAAGGGCGTGGGGCATTTTCATGTACCATACCATCCTTAAACGTCTCGACTACACTGATGATATCCCTTTGCTCACGAAACTTCGTATCTGCATGAATGTGCAGAGCATCGAAAATGTCTTATTTAGGCAGCGCTATTTCTGATTCGATTTCGCTGTTGTTTTATATGTGCTGTTATACAGGAGTAAAACATGAAAAGTACTACGACCGTTACCATAGGGCACCAAGCCGTCATTAATATCGATCTTTGCTGCGTTATCGGTATATTATGCTGAGACATAATCTTCAACGACGAACTGCGTCGTCATAAGGGCCAGGCAGAGTTGATTAAAATGCGCTCCGTCTGGCACCAGATAGGTCACCCTTTATGCACTATTTGAAAAAACTTGAAGAGAACGGAAGCACATTTTGACAAACCACCAACAAACATTTAGTAGATAATGGCAGCGTTATGTATAAATTAAGTGGCTTTTTTTCTAAATGAAATGCTCGCTCCGTATTTACTATTTTAATAATTCGCAGATTTTTGCATTAGTTCTGTCTTTTTGTCTGTATCCTTCATTAACCTCACACTAAGTCCACTGTGAAGTAAAAGAGTTTCCGAACTTGTACATGTACCTATGTGAAGTAAAAGCATTGTTTATGTGGCCTTTAAAGTAGAAGCACACAATGATCTTTGACGAAAATGTAGCGCAATACACTGCAAATTAGCGGAAGGATTTGGATGATAAATACCCCGTCAACTGTCCATGTTTCATTGTTGGTATCGTTATGAAAAACCACTTTTAAACATAGATGGACTAGAAGGGGATAAGTTCAAGATAAGTTCAGACACAAAGTTTAAGATAAGTTCAGACACAAATAATAATAAACAAACATTTCCAATTTATTATTGACAAGAACAGCATGCCTACTACAAAAGTTTATGGCACACACAGAAAAGGGCTTTGAGGAGACGAGTGACTGACCAGAAAAGGATAACTGCCTCAGTTGACGTAGAAAATCAGATTAAAATCCATACGTCATCTTCTCTCTACTAATATTTCAAAGAGAACATGCATTTTCTTCTGATATTAGTTAAATGTCAGACAGGCAGGAGAGCGGCCTCGTCCAGTCAGTCAAATATTTATCAGTCTACTAGTGATGTCATTTGACCATAAGGTGTCGGCACATCAACCTAGTGTTTTAATTCTTTATCACTCTGGAGAGTTAATTCGTTACTGACCTCCCCATGTCTGAATGTCATACTCCTTTTTCTTGGAAATAACTACACTCATTGAGATGCAATTTTGTGGATATATGCATAATTTTGGATATGACTGTGTCAAACATTTCTCGATTCGTACTTCACGAAACAGGCCTTAGATTTGCCATTAATTCCAAAATATGGGAGTGACGGGTCAAAAAGAACAAATTTAAACCGCGACAGGACTCATCCATAGGGACTACTTTACCGAGAAATCGTAAAAGGTCTCCATATGAAATCTAGGCCTCAGAATACCTTTCATATTTTTTAATTTTATTGGATTTAATTTATCCACGATTACAGATACAATTTAATGTACTTCTGTCAATCTATTATAATCAGAAATTGAAACAAAACTTGAAAAAGTGAGACCAATTCGAAACTGCAACTATTGACGCACAGACCCTTGCTCCCTAATAGGTCCTTCACAGGCGACTTAAATACACCAATCAAATAATAAATATATCCAAAATAAAGTTGATATTTTAGCGGAAAGAGAACTCTCGTGCTATTTAATAAAAATATCTTCAACACAGTATATCCCTGAACGTGCTGTGAAAATCCCTAACCGCATTCACTTATGAAAATTGTTTTGTAAAATTTACATAAGTAAATGTATGCGCTTGTGTGTAAATATTCCAAAAAACTGTTCTTTATTATATTATATTCTTGGCGAAATTGACGAAAATCCTTTTTCCCACAACATGCTATCCTGTAATACATTGCAATATTCGCTCAAGGAAGCTGTCATAAAAATGTTCTGAACTTTTACGACTTTCTTACGTAGCCATCGTTGAGTTGTCAGTGTATGTGTAAATGAGCATAAAAAATCATTTCAACCGATTTCAGGAAACTTTCTGCTGGGCGCCATGGCATCAAACTTGTAAAAGAAAACCGAAACAATGAGTGGTGGCCTTTAAAGATGCACGTCATATGAGGTGTGTATTGCTTACACTTTTTCACGGGCAAGTTATGTAACTAAGAGGGTAAATTAAAAGTTGGAAAGTTGAATTCATCAAGCGAAAGTCGAGATTGTAAATCTAGGATTGCGGTTTTCTCTCCTGAAATATGTCCAAAATTTCCCCTGAATTAAGAGACAAAACCAGCATGTCGATTTATCTTAATCTGCATCCTGTTTTGAAATAGATTGCAGTAATTAAGGCATATGTCCTTCAGCGTGGTAACATAAATGTGCATTGGTTATATCGCAAAAGATTTACGGTCCAATGCTGCTTAGGTGAGAGGTTTTAGAAGCACCAACAATTCAATAGTTGAATGGAGAATATCCACTGGATAGACAAGAAGCATGAGCTAGTAAAACATCTTTGCAACTATTGTCACAATAGCTACGCCAAAATGAAAAATGTTTGCTCCTAAGATATGCGAAATATGTATATATTCATACAGAAGATATATGTGGTTGCCATTCACCCCTTGGTGAGGAATAGCGCGTTAAACTACTCATAATCATTCAAAATTTGCTTAAATGCACTTCGACTACCCCAAGACCTCCCGAGATGCCCGCGCCCCTCCTCCACTGTTCTGCGTCAAGTAACAATAAGGATCAATTTCTATCCCACTAGCATATAACAATTCAGAAAGAACATTGGCACAGCTAGGACTCAACTTGATTTTGGTATCGAGATAACTAGATTCCCAAATTTTAGACAATGCAGCGAAAGCGGATCGAAAGCTGTTAATGCATAGGGCAGCATACAGTTCGATGCCACGGCAAGCAGAAACCACGGTGTTCCTTTCTTTCGGATCTTAAGGATCATTCCTTTCTATCCCTCGCTGGGCAAGGTCTCGGATTGCCGAGGTTTTTTTTAAGGTTTTGGTTGTAAAACAAATCAAATCAAATCAATGTCTGTTTGTCCGCCTGTCTGACTGTCGGTCACACGCACTTTTCTAAGTTTGGTGAAAAGGTTAAGTTACATATTCCTGGGTTAAGTTATATTGTCATGCTTGCATAAGGGGAATATACAATTTTTTTCTTAGCATATTGTCATGTTGAGTATTGATGAAATTGCGGAGCCATTCTTAGAAACTACCCAACCAAAAAATCCGAAAAAAAACGTGAAGCTGCCTCTATACGATGTCCAGGCCTCAAAAAACTCTCCATATTGATATCTACTCTAATTAATATTATAAAACTATGTTTTCAGAAAATTGACCAGAAACCCCCTTTAGGTTTAGAATTAAAAAGTTTGTTGTAATGTAGACTATATCATAGATACCATGATCCCCAAGTTTCATTAAAATCGTACTATTACTGACAAAGTTACAGTAGCTCAAAGTTGTCTTTTCCGTGTCAATTTACTTCAACCCCAAATACTAAATATTAATATCACACTAGTGAGTTTGACTTGATATATATACATAATGGGCTACGTAATACATATATACTACGATAGTTCAGCACTCAAATCTCCTGTCGTAAGAAACAAACAAAACGTTTCATACCTGAAGCGTCTAGCCTCCGGTTCCCGACCTGGTTTTATTAGAAACGAAATAGTTTTAGAATCGATTCGATGTCTATCTGTCTGTCATACCCAATTTACTCGTAAACGGCTAAGCCGCTCAACTCTTTACATACAACGGGATGCATCATTTTGCACTATGTTTAAGGGAGGGCGACTCCTCGTAAATGTGAAATTGGGGTGTACATTTTTCTTACAGAATTTGGTCGGGTGGGATATCATTTGAAAGGACTGAGTTAGTCCTTTTCAAAACTGATGATATTTTTGATACAGACTGAAACATAGGGGAGTAAGGACTAAAAACGTATGCCCCAAAAAGTGTAACAGGTCTCGTTTCCAGAACCCATCCAATCGAAAAATCTAAAAAATTTCATTAGATATTACTTCATGGGGCCGGTTAGCAATTATGCTGCCATTCATGTATGTATTATCTAATATTTGCATAATTCGCTGAATAGAACCACATCGCTCAACCGTTTTCTATAATTTGTACTACCAGAAGATCCTGCGCCACCTCGCGGTGATTGAGGTTTATCTGTATTACTTTCATGCTGATTTCGCAGTATTCAAGGCCCTTCTGAACACCGGACATTTATTACTGAACGCTATGTGACTAGCGTTTTTTTTTCTGGTCTTTTCTACAGAACGTACAACGTACGTACGCCGTTCTTTGCTATATGGCGTCCACCTAACGTTCTTCCTCATTTTTTGCAATGTTTGGCAAAGTGTCCAAATTCCAAACATTGGCAGTACTTTGTAATCCTCGCTGTTTGCCGATGTGACAGGCAACCCAGCCTATTTTTACTTTCCCTCCTTCCAAAAGCTTCTTCGCGTTTTGTGCAGAAGGAAAAAGTGCCTCAGTTTGCGGGCCACTGTATGCTTTTTGCAAAGATACAATTTCAAACTGACAGCGAATCGCCACGACTATGTCTTCCTTGGTAGTAATTTGATCGATGTCTTTAGATTGGATTGTAATATAGTATAATGGGTTACGGTTCTAACTTCTGCTTGTATGCCCAGGGATTCTTCGATGGTCGTTCTGAACTCAGCTAATTTTCCTATTGTTTTGCTAGGTTCAAGCCATAGATTCCCATTGTGAGTCCTTTTATTTTGGACTTTTACTCTAATCTGCCGCCTGTTTTGACGCTGAGCAGTATAGCAGATAGCTGGTGTGGTTAGAGCACAAGGCTGTCGTACGGAAGGTCGCGGTTCAAATCTCACTGAGGACAGTGGAATTTGTATCGTGATTTGACGTCGGATACCAGTCGACTCAGCTGTGAGCCATGCCAGCTCTTATAGAGTCTTTCACTCAGAGCTGGATCAGTATTCATCACGTGTAGTCGGTCTGAACCTACAAAACCAGTTGAATGGTAACGAAACATTGAACGTTCTTTGAGGCCTGCCAAAGTTTTAACGGGGCGGAGACGTCCACAACAATATCCTGAAAGCCATTTCGACAAGGTGTCACCTCACGCACTCAGGTAACAGAATGCTGGAAACATCAGCCCCAAATCAATAATTCAAATATTTTCAGGGTAACTTTCCTACAGCTTTCTATACCTACGGGCAGATATAACATAAGACTTTGTTTTCAAGCGGAAGTAATGCGCCGGCACCCTCTCTCGTTAGCTGCAGATGCATTGCCCGACGGTTACCACGTGGGAGTGAGAGTAGGATTTGGTGCATTTCCCAGTTTTTGATCGTAATATACAATGCCATTCCGTGTTAGGGCACATAATACCCTTGAACCGTCTCCCGGAACTTCCCAACGAGTGGAAATATGTGTGTAGATATGACTTGTTCAGTGATGAATAACTCTGCGGAAGAACGTCAAACCCAGCGGCTTTACTATATTTCAGTGCATTATTGGTCGCGATGATTTCTGTTTACAAGAAGAGTACCTATCCGCATGTTACAGTGACTAACTATTTCATCCTCAAAAGGATTTTATTAGCGTGCGGACCAGATACCCGCGCGCGTCCTGGTAAGGATATCGGAATGGCATTGGAAAGGCCACTTATTAAGCATGCAGCAAAGCAGTCAGATGATGTGGCAGTCAACGCGATGGAAGTAATGATAGTCGCTCGATCCCTATAATTATAACATAAATGGAACAAGTTCCGGAGCAGTCGATAGACGTACGGACTCATTCTTAACATTAGAAACGGTCTTGAATGGAGGCACGAAGAGATCAACTGGTTGCTACAGGGAATATCTGCACCGTTTTGGGCTAGATTATTCCCTGAATTATGCCGGATGCGGTGGCAAATTGAAGAGGGTATCTCAACTAGAAGTTAAGTAGAAGGTTGAGCCCGGAAAGTAAATTTCCAGAAATGCTCAGGCTGGGGCAGAACTGGTTCTGCTTGTCCGCGGCTACTTCCTTACAAGATTATCTTGCGATATTCGCAGCTGACCAAGTGGGTTATGTCATTATCCGGAAGCCATGACACGCGCCTGGTCGTATGCAACTCTACCTTTGCAACTCAGGGCAGGACTAACCTGGAACGCCAGGTATATTGTTTTTTTTATAAACATATTATATATATATACATAGTTGAAAAAGCCCACGAACCCTCTTCCCGCCCAACCGGACCAAGGGGCGACCAACCTATGGATGGCCTGAAGGCAACCTCCATAGGTCCGCATCACAGCGATGATGCGTTTCAACGCAAAATGTGTGCGACCATGCGAAAATATATTGCCACATCCCGATTATCGCAAATATTTCAAACAAGCAGGTTCTAAACTACAGAGGTAAATCTTAAATGGAAGATAGTACGAATCAAGACTGAAGCTCACTAGGTCCGATCGTTACCTGACAGGACTCTTGGGACTACGGCCTAGGTTGCAAGGATAACCGCCTTTTGCATTTCTATATATAGTCTAACCTTAAGATCGAGCGTTTTCAGCGCTTTATGTAAAGTTTCCGGGACTAATCCCGTTGCTGAAATTACCACTGGCATTACTTCGATCTTTTGTAGCCTTCAAGTCTGCTTTATATCGTCCGCCAAAAGGCCGCAAATCCGGATTTTTTTTTGCTGTTTTTCAACAGTGTTCCGATCCAACGGTACGGCTACATCGATTAAGAAGCACGCTCGTTCTTCCATGGGGAGCAGAACCAGATCGGGTCTATTGTGATCCCACAGTAGTTTGACCCGATCATTTTCCAAGATTCTCTGCGGAATATACGTATAATAAGGATGGTAGATAGCCACTAAGACTTCAACACAAGGTTTTGACAGAGAATCTTGTAGACGGAGTTATGGTGACTGGTGTACTCGGTACTATTCAACATACTGCGCGCAGATATTATGTGCTGGATGATCTCCTCTTCACAGTTGCATAACCTACAACTGGAGTTGGTAATTGGGGAGTCGTAAAGGATGTACCGTTTGTAGTTTTTGTTGGAAGCGAAGCAGGTCTAATAGGAAAGTACACCGTTAGTCAGCCACTTGTGTGGAGACTTCTGTGTCAATATCTGACAACAACAAATTTTAATACGACCTTCGTGAATGAGTTTTCCTTTCCACATGTCGATCTTCTGTTGGACTGAAGTAACATTCGACTGGGATCATATTGTCTGCTTCTCAAATTCAAAGAAGATAATTTATTATCTGTCATCACGGTAGCCTGGTATAATTGGCTAGGGGATTGTTTCTCAGAGAAAAACTCACGAAGGGAATGCATTTGATTACCGTCCAATGTTTTCAAATCAAGTACCCACCTTCCTAGCTAGTGATGTAGGATAGCGGTCCTCATTTTTACGGCAACTCTATTGTATTGCAAACAAGGCTTACCCTTACCCGTCTATTGACAGAGTCTAAATCCGTATTACTCCACTGTATCACACTGAAAGTATATAGAAGGACGGGAATGGCGAAGGTGTTGATTACCATGATTTTATTTTTCTCGAACAGCTCAGTTTTCACGACAAGATCCAGACGCCGTTCGGATTCTCCCAGCGACTTAGATTTAATTATTGCCACAGCAGGTGTTTTTGGTTCCAATATGTCGAGGTATTTGTAGACGTCTTCTGAATCCATACTTTCAATTTGGATGTAATTTTGGTTGTAACCTTCGTTGTTGGTGTGTTTTCTCCGAACAGTTGTTTTTATGCGACATTTTTCCAAACCCAACTGCATGCCGATATCCCTGTTGAACTGGATGATGATGTCCAGCCAGGAGCGAAGTTGGTTTTCGTCTTTGGCATACAATTTGATGTCGTCAATATACACTAAATGACTTAGTGTACATTTCGAAGATATGCCATATTCGACTTGGAACCCGTATTTGCTTTCATGCAAAAGATGCGATAACGGATTCAAAGCCAAACAAAACCACAGTGGGCTTAGAGAGTTGCCTTGGAAGATGACACGCCTGATTGATATCTCTCCTGATGTTTGTGATTATACCGATAGCTTCGTGCTTCAATTCATTCATTCATTCATTTCATTACTGTTCTCAGGAGAAGAACCACATTCGGGTTGATCTTATACAAGCGTAATACTTGTTGTAACCACGAATGTGATATGGAGTCAGTGGCTGATTTATAATCGATGCAGGCTGTCGAGATACTTCGTTTTTGGTGGAGATCCTGCTTTACAGCAACCGTATCTATTATAAGCTATTCTTTACAGCGTCGGCAGCCTTTTGCACATCCTTTTTGCTCCTCAGCTATCAATTTATGAAGATCAAGATATTCGCGCACAGAACTGAAGTGAAGACCTTGGAGATATTAGGAAGACATTTTGAAGTACAAGAGGCACCCTTTTTCTTGGGGATGGGAAAAATTATCCCTTGGTGA
This sequence comes from Hermetia illucens, assembly GCF_905115235.1. NCBI lineage: Eukaryota > Metazoa > Arthropoda > Insecta > Diptera > Stratiomyidae > Hermetia > Hermetia illucens. Next base: position 100,160,021 of record NC_051853.1, on the reverse strand, counting down.
AAAATTCTGAAACTAATTAAGGATTGTGCAATCGTTTTATTAAAATGATTTGTCAATACCCTTTGAGTGCCCATGAACTTCTTCAGCTAGAAGTTGTGAATCTTGTCAATTCCTGGCGCCTTCCAATTACCTGCCTTTTCAAGGGCTATTTCTACGTCGAATTCAGTTACGTCAGGCATGGTCATTTCGGGGAGAGCCTCGCATGAACGCATAAAGTGTGGGAGCCATGCTGCTTCTAAATTGCAATGGCAGGGTTCGCTCCAAACACTTCTCCATATATGTATATATAATATGTCTATTAAGTACAAAGCTCTTCGCGGATGTTTTCAAAGCCTATAACAGCAGGTATCCAACGTTCACGCTTTCTCCAGGAACCCGGTCCCTGTTCAAAGCATCTCTTGAAACGCAAGGCATCAGCCTTATATTGGAATAAGGCATAGACTTTGCGTTCTTTGAGAAAATGCCCAAATCGTTGGCCTATTTTCGTTGCAGGTGAATCATTTTGAAATCTATCCAGTGCAAGGCTGCAAGGTTTTCAGTACAACCATGAGGACTGGTTGCTAGAATGTCTCCGGATTTCAGGCGCGGGAGACTCTGTTTCATCCTTCCCCGTTTCCAGTTTTTCATTAACAAAGAACTCCAAGCGATCACCACGTGGAGGTGGTGATACGGCAGGCGTTTCCCAAGTTTTATGATCCAGTGTAGGTATCAGTCCGCATATCCTCCCTTGGGCCCTATACTACCCTTCTACCCTTTTTTATGCGCAACCATAAACATGCCCATTAAGTCTTGACACAATTTCACCTCTAAATTAAACTACACACTTGTACCTGGAGGTGCGCAAGGCGCCGATTTGCAGCCATATGATGCCACTGTGTTGAATAACAAAAATCCCATGCTTGCGTCAGGAGTATTATTTCATGTATAAGAATGAACCAAATTCATTTATTTTAATTAGGCGACGCATAGTCTCTATTAACGCTTTAATAATATTTGCAATTTACACACTTGACTCTTAAGTTTAAGTGACGAAAGGCGTCGACGTCGACTTCAGAGCAATACTACACTCCCCTCCCATAGTTTAAGGTATTTTAGGTATCTATCGGAAAAGCGAGAAGTTAATTTTTTATCTACAGGTGCAGATTATTAATTCTTGTTTGTTTCATACTTGCCCTTCTTAAATATGCTACTAGGTTGATGTTCATATCATTCCCTTTAAAATATAATACTTCATTAAAAGGAAGTGTGAATTTGGCGACTTCCAACCTTTAATTGCATGGAAATTGTCAGCTATGAATGAACAATAAATTCATAAAAGCATTCTCCTCTATAATATGGTACGATTAATATAATACAACTGGGCGTCGGTATCAGTTTCCAAAAAGGTAAACAAGCGCAAACACAATGCTTATCTAGAACATCGAAAAAGGATACGCTACAATTCAACATCTTATTTATTACTGCGCGCACAAGCCACAACCAAAAAAGGTGCAACAATTGTAGGCTCCCATTGTAACTATATATAATGGAAACCATCCGTTGCCATTTGGAGCACATTTGCAGGCATTTGTACGGCTCCATATAAAAATGCAGCGATTTGCGTTAAGGAACATGCATGCAAACAGCACCAGGGCTTCCCCATGTAACATCCAAGCCAAGTCGCATGTTGGTAGCATCTTACAATCGCGAATGTTTAAAGTAAATGGATATTCATTTCTTCCAGATTACGACCTACACCTTTTGAATCGCGTACATTTTCACAGTTGAATACATATCTTTCCGGTTGCCCTTACGAGGTAAAGGGTGCAGTATCGAGAGCGAAGTTTAAATGCTTCGATTCTTGCAAAATCTGCCTTCTTGACATACCAGCGTTTGCGCGTGCTGCAACTATGCGTGATCTTCCATATCTACACGAGGGCGCAGAGAAGGCAAGCTTTGACAAATGAACTCGCAACCCTCATTGTCTTCTAATTATTAACTAATTATGATGAGCATACATATAGTATATAAACAAGAAGGACAATGCAAGAAAAATGTTAGAAATTTTGGGTAAATGACACATAACCAATTGCGAAAGAGATGCAGGGTGGGGGAGGATATGAGGCAAAGCGAAAATAATACTGGACCTAGAATTGAAGCTTATGGCACACGAAAGAAAGAATAAAAGAAATCAGATACTTCAACATTAAAAGAAAACACTGCAGAATTGGAATAGATAAGAAGCAAGCCATGCCAAGAGTGGCAAGGGAATGTTAAGGAGCCTCCAAATTGGGAGAAAACTGGGCAGCATTGCTGGTTTTGCAGATGTAAGAAGAGAAAGGCTTGAAGTTTTCATGTGCCAATGCGACCTCAATAGTAGCTTGATACTTACACTTATCAGTGACTTTACTAAAACTCGCAGAGCTTTAAAATAAGTGTGATCAGCATAGCTTTGGAAGGTCTTATATTTTTTGGCTTTTTTGCTGCTTGCCTCTAATGGATTTTAGTGGTGAACCTGAACACAGAGACTTGGAGGAAGAAAGAATTTAGGAAGAAACCATTTTAGATAGAATGATATAAAATGAATCGAGGGCTTGGTCATTAAATGAAAAAAGTAGGGAGAGGTTGAAGCTGGTAGTCATCGGTACTGAAATCTGACTTTCAAAATTGGCCTTCCGAGAGTCGAACTTATCTGGCTTGCCCACATCGAATTGAAAAACAGACTGATGAGTATCTGGAGTGAAGTAGGGAAGTGAATTTGGAAATCGCATAGGTAGGTTCGAAACAACAACCAAAATACACTCTAAGCCTGCCCTACTTGCCGCAAGAGGCGGCTAAAATGGAATTCAAGGCTAGCACCCTGCAAATTAGAAAATATTAATGCTAATCAAGCATCAAGAACGTATCGGATAGGGACTAACCTCACGCCAAAGGCTTTGACTATCGAAAGAGGACTATAATTGGTTTCGGTAATGTACGAACGGTCTTTGGCAACCGTAGCGGGGACATTCAGAATGTCCGCTTCCTCCAACTCGAACAATAATTAATAAGCTAATATTCCTAAGCGAAGTAAGATGTGGTGAGAGTGAGAGTACTCCTCTTCCTCTTGCGGCAATGCCATTTTTTACTCTAGAAAACCAAGCGGAAGCAGACACGAATCCGGTGTCGGGTTGCTTTTGATCTTGGAGCCTGTTTCTAACAGATTTCTAACTGCAAAATTCTGGTTCAGGTTAAAGAGTATCACAATTGTATAATTCTATGCCCCATTTCCGATACAGTAGAGAAGGATGCTTTCTACGAGCAATTACAAGCAGTGTAATTAAGAAGCTTCCAAAAGGTGACATTGTGATCAGGATGTGTGTTCTGAATGACAAGAAGGGCTCTAACAACATTTTCTTGGCGACCGTAATGATAATGGTGGGAGGTTTGTCGATTTCTGCTTCGACCGCTTCGTCGTTGGTAGTACATTGACCGAATACAGAGCATATCATAAGGTCAGTTGAATCTCAACTGACCGACGCCGCAAGAGCTGTCAGATAGTCAGACGCTAACATCGGCCTCGAAACGGATCACCATCTGATGGTCTCTTGCGCTCGCTTGAGTGTTAAGTCGACCACTTTTCCCCGCGTTGGAGGGCTGCGAGCCTCCAAGTTCAACATCGACCACTTGTATGATCCAGCTTCGCTCGGCAGTGCTAGAGCTATCCTGGTAATCTCTCAGCGACGATGGCTGCCATCAAAAGCGATCTTTTCTCCGATACTACGCAGATCGTCGGCCATGTCCAGAACGGGCGTCATAAGATCTAACTGATTGCGGAATCGTTGAAGCCTATCAATGAAAAGAATTCGTTGAAGGCTCTATTGAACGCTGCGGGTGATGATGGGCGCGACGCGCTCGAACTCCGTACCGAGTGAAATCTGGAAAAGTTTACCGTTGTGAGTGCCAACACAAAAAATAATTTGCTATTACGCTGGTCACGAAAGCGAAAGATACCCTAGAACGCAACGATTTCGGAAGTGGATATCGAATCACAAAAAAAGCTTGCACGCGGTTATTAACCTTTCGGTTGTCCAGTAAAGGACGTGAAAGGTCGACTTCTCATCCACGATAACGAGCAAGAAGAGATGAAAAGACTTCTTCACCGCGGTTCTTAACCGTAACTTATCGGGGAGGTTCCTACACGTGTAGTTGACTACTCACCGTAACCTGCGGATCCGTACTGTTCCTGCAAGTAGAAGGGCTATCAATGCACTCAAACGGAGTACATCCGCTGAGCTGGAGGGCCTTAACTCGGGGAAATTTATTGCTGATAGTATCTGCTTGCTTTCTGACCGGGTCGTAGAACTTGTTGTAAGGGTTCTAGGTTTGAGAAGAGAGGCAAATAGATTTGGATTGAAGGTAAGCACCAACAAAACTAAGGTTCTTAGTCTGACTAGTCATCGCAACCTCCTTGCATTAATGAGCAGCGCATCGAAGGCGTTGATCGATTTATATATTTAAGAAACATGGTTTCTACCCATGTTGGCACCAAATTGAATGTGATCCGACGCATTAATAGCACTGTATCCACTTTCACTGCCCTGCCTAAAATCTGAAAATGCAATAACATCAACACCAAGATCCAGTTGTCACTGTTCTGTACTAGAGTCTCTTCCGGATTGTTATATGATATGGGAATAGTTCACGGAAAGTGACTCCTCCTACCAATCAAAAGCTCCAAGTCAACCCCTGTCTTCGCCGTATCATCGGAGTACGCTAGTGTGATACGTGTGAAGCGTAGAATATAGTCGGCGCATAGAATCCACTCTTCCAAGATGGCCAATGATCCTGAAGGGTGCTTATGAAGTGCGAACACCTCGGAAAATCCTGAGAGGAACTGAAGCGCATTCCAGATAGTCGCGAGCAATGGCGTATAGGTGTAACTGACGCGCTGTACCCCACTAAGGTTTAAATGGCAACCCACAAACAATAAGGAAAGAGAACGGAATATTGCGGTTGAGATTTCCGATAATATATCCAAGAATTCTTTCTGCAGGTGAAAGGGGCTATGGCACCTGTATTGACATAAATTTTTTTTCTAGCAAACAAATGAAGGGCTAACTGAAGGCACCTCAGTGACCAAGAAAACACAGTTATTAAGTACAGTCGCTTCCGCCTGTAGGCCCGTGCTAAAAACCAAGTAGCTTTTGGTGAGCTTAGAATCCAAAATTTTGGCCTATAGCCACATTTCAGGCATGTAGATGATTTAGCGCTAGAAACCCGTGGGAGATTGGTCCCTTAACCTCTAGCATTTTGATAAAGGAGTCTAGAGCTAATGAACAATTCCAGGACGGCGAGTTAGGCGGCTTGAGAAGCATTTAGACAAAAATGTGCGCTATGTTGTGTCGGCGGTTCTACAATATTTGAAACATTTCATCACCTTCTCCGGTGATAAGCTGACGGGAAAATGCTTTCGATAATACGCTGCATTTCCTCTTTTTTTCTTGTTTTAGCGCTCTTTTGCTTCTCTTTTTCTAATACTCCTCCCTGTTTCTCGATTCCCAACTCGATATCTGCGTTGCGTTGCTTGCATTTGCGTGTTTTTTTTTTAACATGGAAGTTTAGGGTTAGAAGTGTTAGTTTGGGATGTGAAGTATTCTAAGACCTCATCTACTTGATGTTGGAACGGATCAGTTGGAGGGCAGCCTACTCTCTTGTTTTCGGCCCACGGACTGCTCGTTTTGGGTACAGCGCCCGAATATTCCAAAAATAGAAAGAAAGACGACTACCGGTTTCATCCGACGTCGTACCTGCCCTGCTAATGATAAATCGGTTCATTTCCTCACTCTACTTCATTCCCTCCCTACGCTAACTTGCTGAAGTGGCCAACACAGATTGTGGCAAAACAGTCGCAGCTCCATACTCCTAGTCACCGTCGCACTAAGATATCAGTTTCGACGACTTGCTGTCCGTTACGGTAGCCCGACCCAGTCACCAAGTCAGACGACTTCTGCGGGTTATCCGTAGCGGAGTTTAGGTTTCTCTTGCTCCCGTTAAATGGATTTGCATTTTATACCTGACTGCCAGATATGATGGTAGGTTCCTCAGTGAATATCTCCTAAAACCTCAAAGTCTCTGAACTTCCCTCACCTACCCCCTGAGACGCTGTGGTGATCTACAGCCCTTCATTCCTCCTCTTTTTACAACTGGGGTTAGTGTTCTCTTTGTTCTTTAATCTATTTAGTTTTTTGTCTCTTTAAAATTTATTATTTCATTTTGTGTCTTTCCTGTGTTTGATCCTTACATTTTAAAAATAATTTGCAGCAAATGACTTTGTAAACTTAGCTTCGCTCTTGAACTTTCGTTATGTCCCACGATGTCACTGACACTCGAAGGATGAAAATTTTTAAAGGATACCCCACACTCCCCAGTCTGGCTTCCATAAAGGTAAGCAAATGTGTGCCGATGGAATACTTTGGTGTAGTAAACGGTCCTTCATATTCGATTTTGCCAAATTTTTAGGTTTATGGAATAGCTTTCCTTCTTTTGGTCCAACAAGAAAAATTTCAATTAATTTTTTGTAGGATAGCATCAAATATTCTTCGTGGCTACCACTGCAATATTGCCATCTACGTAAGTTTCGACCGTTTCCAAATTTTGATATTCCCATGAAGGTAAAACTGATTGGACCGGACCAAATGAAGAACGACTTACTCTCACGTTTTTTGGTCCACGGACCCGCCGTGTAGGGCATAGCACCCTAGCACTCAAAAATAGGGACTAACGTTGCGTCACCGCTGCCATGGGAGCATCATGACCGAAAGTGGCAACAGGTGGAAAACGCTCCATTATATATTTGACTTAGGATCCCTCATTATACTAAACAATAACCTAGCTTAGGCTCAAACTATTGGCGATTTAACTTGGATGTAATTCGCACCCTTGTCATTGTTTTTACAAATACAGGGTGCGGAAGCATAACTTCCTTTTTCAAAATGCGCGCCACTCAGTTAGTTGATGTAATAGCGGAGCGCTACTGGTCTCGTTCAAGAGGGGATACTGTAAAGTTTCGTCCCGACACGGTTCAGTCGCCATCATGCGTTGGAATAGTGAGGAGCGTGCCTTTGCCGTTGAGGTTTACTTTTCAAGCGGATATTCGGTTATTGCAACACAGCGTTCACTTCGGAATCGCATTAATTTAGCCCCGTTGGCTCCCGTCCCAGACCGCAAATCAATTGTTACATGGATCACTACATTCAGACAAACTGCATCATTATCATCAACGGCTCAACAACCGGTATCCGGTCTAGGCCTGCCTTAATAAGGAACTCCAGACATCCCGGTTTTGCGCCGAGGTCCACCAATTCGATATCCCTAAAAGCTGTCTGGCGTCCTGGCCCACGCCATCGCTCCATCTTATGTAGGGTCTGCCTCGTCTTCTTTTCCTACCGTAGATATCGCCCTTATAGACTTTCCGGGTGGGATCATCTTCATCCATACGGATTAAGTGACCCGCCCACCGTAACCTATTGAGCCGGATTTTATCCACAACCTGACGGTCATGGTATCGCTCATAGATTTCGTCATTGTGTAGGCTACGGAAGACAAACTGCAAGTGCGACAAAAGGAAGAACTGGAGTCCCTCGGCCCGTTAGATCACCTGAGAACATTGAAGCAGTGAGAGCGTCAATGTTGCGATCGCCACGGCGTTCTGCGCGCAAACACGCATCTGCCCTTGGACTATCCGATCGTTCTGTGAGAAGAATTCTTCGTGATGATCTTCATTTTCATCCCTATAAGATGGCGATAGTGCAGGAACTTTCAGAACGTGACTTCAATTCTCGGATGAGCGCGTGTGAGCTTCTTCTTGATGTCGTTCCCGAGGGTGCTATTGTTTTTTTTAGCGATGAAGCCCATTTTCATTTCTGTGGGTCGATTAACGAACAAAACATGCGCTACTGGGCTGACACCAACCCTCGAGAATTGCATCAAAAGCCTTTGCATTCACCCAAAGTCACAGTGTGGTGTGCAATTTTCCCAGCTGGAATTATTGGTCCCCGGTTTTTTGAGGAAAATCAGGTTGCAGTGACAGTGAATTCGGACCGGTATGTAAACATGCTACAGAATTTTTTTTTGCCACGGCTAGAAAATTTTGATTTGGGGGACACTTGGTTGCAACAAGACGGTGCAACAGCACACACTTCAAGAGCATCAATGGCTGTTTTGAGGGAACACTTTCCAGAGCGCCTTATCTCAATTAGAGGCGATTTGGAATGACCGGCATGCTCTCCCGATCTGTCCCCTTGTGATTTTTTTCTATGGGGTTTTTTGAAATCCCGTGTTTATGTGAACCGTCCAAGAAGCCTACAAGATTTGAAGACCAACATCCAAGAAGAAATTGCGAACATAACACCTACTATGCTAACAAGAGTCATGACAAACGCCAGAAATCGGTTTACGCAATGTATGGAGAATGGGGGACGTCACCTAACAGATTTGATCTTCAAAACAATGTAAATAGAAACTTTAGACATGTACCTACATGATAAAAAATAAATAAATATTTTCCGATGCATACAATAGTTTTTATTGAGTTTTGAAAAAGGAAGTTATGCTGCCGCACCCTGTATATAAAGGAGCGTTTTTCACCTGTTGCCACCTTCGATCTGTTATCAGGGCAGAGGTGGGGCAGCGTCTGATGACTTGCTTCTGCGATGGACGAAACGGTTAGTCCCTATTTTTAAGGTTTTGTGTGAAACAAAACCTTATTAGAATGGTGACGGTGTCTGTCTGTCCGTCTGTCCGTCTGTCTGTCTGTCTGTCTGTCTGTCTGTCTGTCTGTCTGTCTGTCACACCCGATTTATTCGGAAACGGCTAGACCGATTGTCACGAAAATTGGTGAGAGTATGTAATCTGGTGATCCCTTTACATGCAGTAAGTGGCGCCATCTTGCGTTAAGTTTAAGGGGGGGCTCTCCGTACATGTGAATGGAGGGTGCAAATTTTTTTTTCACAGAATGTAGCCAGGTAGGGTATCAAATGAAAGGTCTCAATTAGTACTTTTCGAATCTGGTTCAATATTTGATATTAGATGAAACATAGGGGAGTAAGGGTTGAAAATATGACCCACAAAAAGTGTAACAGGTCTCGTTCTCAGAACCTATCCAACCGAAAAATCTGGAAAAAATCACAGTGGTGCACCTCTACGAAATCTAGGCCTCAAAATATATCCGGTTCCGATATCTGCACAAATAAAGTTAATAATAGTATATTTCCACATTTTAGAAATTTACCCGGCACCCCCCCCTTATGTTCGTCCCAGAAATACAAAATTTGGCATGAGTGTAACGAAGAATATAATGCACAGTTTGGTCAAGTTTGAAGAAAATCCAACTATTATTAACAAAGTTATTGGGGGTGAAACTTTACAATTTTTTGTGAATTTCGTGCACTCTACAACCCGCATGACGTCATCATCACATATCAATTCGTCAATACCACAACGAAATGAATTCTTCTGAATTGGGTCGCAGACAATTATTTTGTTTTAGTTTTTTAGTTATTTATCAACCAGACATGTGTATATGTAGGTATATAATATATGCGTGCTAATGAACTTTGCGGCTAGTGCCTAATTCAGATAGATATAAGACGTAAATCCGAAATTTGGGTACGATAAATTTAGATACGTGCATATATGTGTACAGCAGGTAATAGGCAGTTTGTTTCTTTAGGGTGAGCGTGATATCTATGGCTTTAATATGTACGTATGTCTCGTAGTTTGGAAAAATATGAAGGATTATGTTGGATTTGTAGCTATATACGGACAGAGAAATGTGCGTCTCTTACATAAGATGAACACAAAACCTTTATACCCGAAGCGCGAGCTTCCGGTATTCCGACTTGTTTCTCAGTATGAAACTATCATAATTGAACCATTATATTGCATAATATATATGTGTATTTAGCATGTCAAACTACTCACTTTAGTGTGGTATTGATATTTAGTATTTGGGATTGAAGTGAATTTACACGGATAAGACAACTTTGAGCTACTATAACTTTATTATTAATGGTACTCTTTTGCATGGATGGACCCCCGTGAACTCAGCACAGAAAGATGTAACTTACAACATGTTCGGGTGTTCACAGTTCCCACCTTCTCATCCATTTCCATGCCAATCAATATAGCCGTTTCTGAGAAAAGTATGTGCGACCGTCAGACAGACAGAGAGAGATCAAACCGATTTAACAACGCCTGCTTACGCGAATAGTCAAATAACAAAAGCTTGAATTGAAGATTCGGCTCCAACGCATGATTAGAATTCGTTGGACCATTTGCGACAATTATAAAGTAACTATTGAAGGATTCCTATTTTCGCTGTTGCCTGTACCGTGAAAGTAGCACAATAAAAGTTGTTTCCTTCGCTAATCATTTAGCCATCCCCTGTTATCGAAGGTAATATTCCCCAGTAAAAATAAAACTGCTTCAAACTTCCTTGTCAAACATGTATGCACATAGTATATTGTACAAAAATCGTTTCCCAGTTGGAGGAGAACAAATCAAAATCATTACTAAATAAAATACGCAAGAACTTGTTTGTTTTTGGAATGTCTTACTTCTAGCCTTCAACCCATTCAGCACCCTTGCACGTGCGAGTCCAGAAAACGATTATAAATAAATCGCTCAGAGATACAAACTCAATAAAATATTCATTGGCAGCTAATTAATGAATCTCTGGTACATTAACGGATGGGTTCCTTGGCATTTTTACGACGTTTCAGGTGAAGGAGAGGGAAAATTAATTGTCAATTTATAGACGCTGGTATTTTGTTTCACACTTAGGCTTTGAATTGTGTATCTCATTACATCCTTTCCAGAATTTATAAGACTTTTATTGCTCCTGATATCAGAAACAACATGAACATAAGATGCCATCTTTGCTTTCCTTAGGGCTGAATAATTGACTTCACCATTAATTACTGTATCCTGTTTCGGAGAAAAGAGTTGAATTCTTGGGAATACGGAACCCTTTCCTGGAATTTCTCTGGAGAAAGGAACTCTGCAATTAGCCCATCGCCAGCTTTATTATCGAAATAGCAGAGTGACATGGCATACTACTTGTGTAATTACTTTAACGTGGAAGACACGAAAAAGATATGTTTTAAGCACCAGTCCTTCCGTTTTAGAAATTCACGTATCTTGTAGTACTTTCAAATTAGACATCGATGGCAAGCTAATCAGTCATTGTTTCCCAGTAAAATTTATGGAAGGTTAACTCATTCTTCTCCAGGTTCGGCGGTAAATTTTATGATAATTTAATGATAATCAAGTTATGAAAAGTAATTCATACACTGCCATAGCATCAAGTCTTGATATATCATCTTATTGCTCTTAATTTGTAACAATATTAATGATTGTTTAATAATGATTGAATTCGCGCCTACTTTCAATTTTGCCATCTACACGAAATTAGGTTCTCGAAATGAGGTTAAGAAAGTTTTCCTTTAGAAATATGATTGTTATAAGTCCATAAACTTTTTAATGGAATAGTTTCTAACAATGAATCTACATCAGTATAATGGCGTTACTTTAGGTCTGTTCGAAAAAGAGGTGCAGCAAAAGGACACAAGCATAAAAGTAGATTATATTATATTGTTCTTTTTATTGTTCTGTTATACTGAAATCAGTCAATTTCAATTCGATAACCGACGTTCTTGTCAAGATATCAAGAAGTTTCAACCTGCATCTTGGGTTTTAGATTTGGGTTTCTTGGGAACATTCCCGCCTTGTGGACCGATATCCACTAAACTCCTCTGAATGAAGTACCGAACTCATGTTTACCATCGTACGATCAGGCCTTATACTTGTGGGGATGATATCCCATGGAGACGCAGGGTGATAGTCTATCCCGCTGTGATGGAGGCGGAGGACTTTCTGGACCTCTTATTCACTCAGAATAAGGATCTTGACAAAATAAACTTTCTTCTCGGCACGAGAATGATTATAATGTCCTCTGCAAAACCTATATGCCCCAAATCGGTAAATTTTAACTTCCATTCCACATTCATACACGGTGCATGTCCTCCAAAACTGTCTTCAGAAAGTTACTTAAGGAAATTAGAAATGAAATTTCCCAAGTTGTGACGTTCCCAATTTGATGCATTGTTATTTTATAATCGCAATTGGGTACATAATTGAAATTCAGATTTGGTTGGTTTGTATTTAGTTCAGTTGGTTTATAATTTTCATTATATCGTCTCATGTTTAGATGTATCTCCTCTCTTGTTAAACAATGTACCAACAATATTGGTAGTCACGTTATACAATATTCACGGATACGACACAAAATGCAATAGCAGAAGAGGTGAAAATCTCATTTCTTTTGCTTCAACCTAGGTACGCTCATATAAAAGTACTATTTAGCACCTTTTCACCACATTTGTTAACACCATAATTTTTCCATCGCCGACAGCACTGGTGGATGTAATAGCAGAATCAAATTGAAATTGCGAGCAGTGGTGGAAGACTTAATCGCGTCACTGATGCAAATGAGTACAGTTATCCGGATTAGGAATTCACTTATTCAAGAAATGTACCCTTTAAAGCGTAGCGCCAATAAAAACAAAAGAAGGTGAACAAACCGCGACTGGGCGCGCTATAGAAACGTCAAAAACAAAACGAGATAACTCCAGAAAATTCCGTGAAGGGACACGAGCGTTCAAACTATAGAAGGTTATATCCCTTCATCCATTTCAAAAAGGCAGATAGAGGAGAAGACATCTGCTTCTCAAAACTTATTTCGTGGGGTTCTTTCCCCAGGCAAAAGGAACAAAATTCAATTAAAGCCTGGTGGTCAAAGGGTAGTATAGGTCCCAGGGCGAAACGCGGATTGGTACCCACGATGGAGCATAAAACCTGGGAAATGCCCGCTGAACCAACGCCAACAGCTCTACTACCAAACCCTATCTCCACCTCCACGTGGTAACCGCTGGGAGCTCTTTCTTAACGCAAACCTGCAGACGGAGAAGGATGAAGACGAGTCTCCCGCGCCTAAAAACGGGACAAATTCTACCAACTGGTCCTCCAGGTTGGGGGTTGGGTAGGCCTGACAACCCTACACGGTAAACAACTTATTACGAAGCCACAACAGGAGCCTCGGACTGGACGGATTATACAACGACGAACCCGGCAACGACAACGGAATAACCATTTGCGCATTTTCTCATGGAACGTGCGCTCCCTGTACAGAGATGAAGCTGATGAGCAGCTAGCCGATACTCTGTACCAATATAGGGCTGATGTAACAGCGTTGCAGGAGATGCATTGGACGGCGACCGGTTTGCTGGAGAAGAGCCGCTACACCATATATTATAGTGGCCATCCAGTGAACCATATGCTCGGAGCAGGTTTTTCAGTCAGCCAAAAGATGAAACTTTCTGTTATCGGCTTTTAAAACATAAGCGAACGGCTATGCACTCTGCGCTTCCGCATCATACTTTTGGATTTTAACAGCCAAGTAGGAAAGGAGCCCGTATTAAGGCGATACGTTGGCTCCCATAGTTTACACGAAAATACAAATGATAACGGACTGCGGATTATTGAATTAGCAGGGTCACACGAAATGGTTGTTGGAAGTACCTGGTTTGCCCCGAAGGCGGTCCACAAACGTACGTGGGCCTCTCCAGATGGGATCACTTTCAACCAAATTGACCGCTTGTTGATCGAATGCCGCCACCTCTCAGCCTTGCTAAATGTCAGAACATATAGGGGGGCCAATATAGACTCGGATCACTATCTCGTTGGCATGGTTCTCCGAGCTCGAATAACAGTACCGCCTAGAATCCCTTCTGACAATCAGGTGAGAGTTAACACTGAAGCCACCCACAACACAGCCCTCCGCGACAACTATAAGAGGGAAATGGATGCCGCAATAACCGCAGTCAACAGAGGACCTGGAGATGAAGCATCAACAAATAATCTTCACAATCACTTGAAGACCTTTATCATGGATACGGTCACAAAGATACTTGGCCCCAGCCGCAAAAGGAGTCGGAACGGCTGGTTTGCCGATGAATGTAAGCAAGCAACAGAACGGAAGAATGCCGCATACCGAGTAATGTTGCATTCTCAAAGAACGCGGGCACGCGCCGAGACTTATCACGAGCTCCGTCGAGCGGAGAAGTGACTTCACAGACGGAAGCCTGGGAAAACCAACAAGTCTGTGAACTAGAAAAGTACAGGGAGCAACCGCACCAGGCGCGGAAGTTTTACCAACAAGTCAGCAGGATGAAACCTTATACACCACGAAGCTTAGCCTGCCGGGACAAAGAGGGAAATCTGATTTCCGACAGAATGGGCACATTGGAGCGATGGATTGAGTACTTTAATGAACTACTTTAATGAAGAACACCGGCGGAAATCATAAGTCGCCAGGAGCCGATGGAATTACAGCCGAATTGGTTAAATATGGAGGCGACCAGTTACACCAAGTGGTTCACCAACTTGTGCTCAAGGTATGGGAGAGCGAACCAATGCCTGACGATTGGCAACGAGGCATTATCCGTCTCATACATCAAAAGGGAGATATCACACAGTGCAGCAATAATGGAGGTATCACGTTGCTGAGTACCATCTATAAGACATTCTCCGCTATCTTGCTAGGCCGGATAGCTCCGTACGCCCAGAACATCATTGGCCCATACCAAAGAGGCTTCACTCCAGGCAAATAAGCAACAGATTAGATTTTCTCTCTGCGGCAAGCGATGTAAAAACTGTTGGAATATGGACAATAGTTGCACCATCTGTTCATCGACTTTAAAGCCGCCTATGATAGCATAGCCAGGGTGAAACTGTACACGGCCATGAGAGAATTCGGTATCCCGACGAAATTAATAAGACTGACTAGGCTGACCCTGATCAATGTGCGAGGCCAGATAAAAGCAGCAGGATCACTCTCAAGACCATTCGACATCAACAACGTTCTACGAGAAGGGGATGCCCTATCATGCGTCCTCTTTAACCTGGCCCTGGAGAAAGTGATCCGTGATACAGACGTAAATGCAAGAGGTACGATCCTTTTTAAGTCCGCCCAACTACTGGCCTATGCTGACGATATCGACATCATGGGAAGAACCACCCGAGACGTACAAGCTGCCTTCACCCAGATCGAGCAGGCGGCAATTGAGGCGAGACCTTGGGCTGCACATCAATGAAGGCAAAAGGAACAAATGAAGCAGCGAAAACGAACCAACCAACAACATCAAACCGCACTGGGCAAACAGGAAGAATAAGGATAGGGGAATACAACTTTGAGACCGTTGACAATTTCTCCTATCTAGGGTGGAAAATCACATCCGATAACGGCTACGATGATGAAATCACGCGGACGATTGTTGTCAGCCAACAGAGCCTATTTCAGTTTACAAAAACTGTTCCGCTCAAAACGTCTCACCATAAGGTCAAAGCTCTTACTGTACAAGACTATGATCTTGCCAGTCCTCATTTATTCCTCGGAAACTTGGGTTCTTAGCGAGAAAAATTAGCAAGAAAACTCTTGGCGCGTACGTGAGAAGAATCCTCCGAAGGACTTTTGCCCCCCTACATGAGGATGGACGATTCCGTAGCCTACACAAAGACGAAATCTATGAGCGATACCATGACCGTTCGGTTGTGGATAAAATCCGGCTCAATAGGTTACGGTGGGCGGGTCACTTAATCCGTATGGATGAGGATGATCCCACCCGGAAAGTCTATAAGGCAATATCTATGGTAGAAAAAGAAGACGAGGCAGATCCTGCTTAAGATGGGGCGATGGCGTAGGCCAGGACGCCAGACAGCTTTTGGGGATATCGAATTGGTGGACCTCGGTGCAAAACCGGGATATCTGGAGTTCCTTATTAAGGCAGGCCTAGACCGGATACCGGTTGTTCCGCTGTTGATGATTATGATAGCCACGGGTAAGGCTGTATCCTTCGGTAGATAGAGGAGATAGAGATAGATAGAGGAGAAGACTGTACATCTGCTTCTCAAAACTCATTTCATGGGGCCCTTTCCTCAGGCAAAAGGAACAAAATTCTGTCATGCACCCTAATAGCAGACAGAACAAAAAAAGGAAAATCGGAGAACCGCAAAAGGGGAATACTCGGCATCAAAGGTAAGATGGAAATAATTTGGTGTGGGAGGCATTTTCCCAGCACTACTTCAGAGAGGTTAGAAATAATTCTGGGATATCTCATAATGGTGGTATGCAGTAAGATAGCCTTTGGATAAATACTAACGGCATAAGGTGAGGGAAGAGTAAAGGCTCTTTCCACTAAGACCGTAACAGTCGTTGGTATTCAATCAAGTGCATGAGGACGGTAGTTTCCAAAGAGAAAGAAAATGATCCCTTCTGCCCTAAATCTTTCAGACCAATTCGCTTAAGATCGTTTCTACTGCAAATAGTGGGAAAAGTCTTGCATCAGTTGGCAGTTGGTATTACGCGATCCTATAGAAACCAAGCATCCGAACAGTCCAAGTGTTTAGAGTACTGGCTGTCGTAGCGAAAGGTGGTGGTTTAAATCTCATTGGTAGCAGAGTGGCGGAGGAATTTGTTATCGTGATTTGATGCTGGATACCAGTCGACTCAGCTGTGAATGAGTACCCGAGTCAAATCAGAGTAATAATCTCGGACCAGCGCAATACTAACCACATTGCCCCTACACTGTACTGTAGTGTACCATTACGGTTATGAATGAACTGCACTGACACACTTCAAGGCACTGAGCCAATATGGATTGTTGTGCCAAAATTATTATTATAGAGAAATCGACGGAGTTCCTGAGATTTAAAGGTAACTCCACAAATATCAAATTTTTCAGCACGGGCAGACACTACCTCAACCAAACATCCACAAACTTTTTCTGAGGCTCCTTGTTCATTGTAGCCTTGTTAAAGGTTTTGAAGAAGAACTTCTTCCTTTAGTGAAAATGTTGGGGGAGGTGTTAGTATTTTTGTGCAAAAATATAAACACAAACAACTTATTCAATAGGAAGCAGCTTTATTTCGGCGCTGGATTCTTTTCCACAGACCAAGTAAAATTTCAAAGCGAAGTCCTCCAGGCTTGCACTCCGTTAGTGATTAAAATTCAATATGAATCTAGGCTTTGAACTGTTCTATCATTTATAGGCCATAATGGTGTACTAGAAGGAATTCTGGTCAGTACTGCGTTTATTCGTAATTATTACCCTGATTCGACTCAGGTATTCATTCTCTGTTGCGTTGAATGCTATCTAGCATATAGTAGCGATGCAAATCCATCTGCCATCACTGATATTTGAGTCATAGCATTCCTTTGCAAAAACTTAGAGCTGTAGCCAATACTCCATCCACGTATGTTTCCCTACCAAGGTTGATGTGCTCTTCTCGCTATGAGTAATGAACCTCTTGCCGTCTTGGCTGGAGGACGTGGAAGTTCGTTGGGCAATGCCATATTTCGTCAAATATTTACTCTAATTTATCCCAATCGTATCTACTTCCTCTCGTACTGTAATGTAGTGGACCTTGACCGATAAGTTATGGAATTAAAGATAAATACCAACCAAAAACCAGGATACTCAGTCCCATTGGTCATCGCATTTTTCCCATTAGCGTTTATGGGCAAAATATTGGGGAAGTAGAACAGTTCACATATCTTGGGAGCTAGAACTAGCTTCACACTTTGGTCAAATCATGTTTTTTTATACTGTGTAGGTACTCTAGTCCGACATTATATTAATCTCCAGCGTCCACATTTCGATTTCTTTGCTAGTACATGTAGTTTACCGGAATCAAATATATTTGAACGAATAGGATTTGTTTTAAATTTTTTGCGACTTTTACTAGTATTGAGCATCGCTGTTAATGAGAAGGTTAACGCATTGACTCGCCAAAGATCAGCCTCCATAAAGGTGGAACCAGAACCTACATTTGACATTGAACCATTTACTGTCAAGTCTTCTTTGAATGGGAAACCTTGAAGAGTTCACCCCAATGCCCAACGGAGAATTCCTCCCGACGGGTGAAAATGTTTGTGAAAGAAGCCGGGCCTACAGACCAGAATTTTTCTTGTACCTTAAGAAGTGGGCATGAAAATCCTGGTTGGCATTTAAGGATAACTATGTATCTGATATATGAGAATACGAGAGTTAGAAAGCATTATAAAAATTAGATTCTGTTTGTTTAATATCTCTTCAGTGCATTTCACGTCTCCCATTTCTCCATAGATCTAAACGAATTTATCTATCAGCTGCTTTAATTGCAGGTTAAGTAAGCATCTAGAGCTGCATCGAACATCAACTTAATGACAAGAACACATGCCCACATTACCACATGTGATCTAAGTATTCATGTTAAGGTGAAGGTTTGCCTGGATATGTGGGAGCTGGTTTCGTCTTTGCCTCCACATGTTTCATCGAGAGAAGCTCCCAATTTTGAATACATACCATATATTTCTTGATTTCGGAAAGTTTAAAGGTTACTGCCTCCACGCTGGAGCGGGCAGAGAGCATTCAGTTTTCTCCCTTTTGTAAATAATGCCATCACGGATTTATTTTGATTTACTGAAACCCGTGCGTGAGGCACGAACTGTCAATCAAATCAACGGATCAAGTAATGGGACGATCCTCTACGCAGCACTCTAAATGTATGCAATCGGCATTTCCGATTGAGCTTCATTCACCACAAGAATCCTCTGTTGTTATTACTAAGAAGTTCATTGAACTTTACCAGACCTTTATTTGAAGCGTTCTAGATAATGATAGTGAGACGTCGTTTAATATCCGCCAGTTTCTAATCAACCGTAGCATTTTTTAAGTACAAATTGTTGAATGAATTCATGATCATCATCAATGGCGCAACAACACCGGTATCCGGTCTAGGCCTGACTTAATAAGGAATCCTAGACATCCCGGTTTTGCGCCGAGATCCACCAATTCGATATCCCTAAAAGCTATCTGGCGTCCTGACCTACGCCATCGTTCCATCTCAGGCAAGGTCTGCCTCGTTTTCTTTTTCTACCATAGATATTGCCCTTACACACTTTCCAGGGTGGTTCATCCTCATCCATACGGATTAAGCGCCCTGCCCACCACAACCTATTGGACTGGTAAGATCATTGTCTCGTACAGTGAGAGCTTCGACCCTGTAGTGAGACATTTGGAGCGAAACAGTTTTTGTAAGCTGAAATAGGCTCTGTTGGCTGCCAAAAATCGTGCACAGATTTTATCGTAAGTGAATTACTTCCTTTTTTTCATCGATGAATGGAGGGGTACATCCCAGACTCGCCAATCAGCCAAAGTGGTGAAATCAAAGAGCTTCTTTTCTATGGGATTACATTTGATACTTTCCAAGTAAATATACTAATCGTTCGCATCGCATCAGTTAAGGTAACTTTATTTTGCATAGATTTTATTAAACTCAACCCATGACCCATGTACGAGAAATATATAAAGACATTTGCTAACCTTGCTGGTGGTGTAAGGGAAGAGGCTTGGCTTGGTCAATTAGATTAATGTTTATGTTTTTAAATATGTGTGAGTGCAGCCTTGTACTGCCATGTGTCCCATGTGATGAAAAAATGCTACTTACTGTTGAGTCTGCTCAATCGAGTTATTAGCGTGTCATCATTTTCTATCTGCCTCAGCCCCACTTCTCCATACAAAGATTTCAACTGCAGATTATCAGAAGTCCTAAACGTTTTGTTCCCAGCTCTGTGGCATTTTTAACATTCCTATTCTCCCTTGATCTACTAATCCCAGTCTTTCTTCCCTCCCCAATAACTCCACCTATACTCCCCTTACTTTATCCTCTTTCAGGAACGCCCATGCCGCCCTCCAATTTAACCTTTCTGGAAATTACCTAAATTGCACTATTGATCTTGTCCTCTATAACGTTCCTGCCTTTCGCAATCCTCTCTTACGTTGCTCCCGGCGCTCATCGTCCCCCTCACGAGTTTAATGCTTAGATCACCGTGCTCCACTTTCCTGCCGCCAGCAAGCCCATCAAATCATCAACTTACTCCTTCTACGGGCTACCCTTTTCCTGTATTATGTAATTATGTATTTGGCTTTGACGGTTTCGAGACAGCATCTGATGAGATCGCCTCTGCCCTGCGATCAAAACCGTCAAAGCCAAATACATAATTTTTTGAAGGCCTATCAAATTTAGCTTCTGTAAGATAAACTTCGAAGCGCTGAACTCAGCCCTGACGACAATCAACTGGTCTCTTTTCTCCCTCTACTAACTTGTGATCAAACATTTACCACTTTCTATACCATTTTTACAGATCTTCTTCCCTCTTGCGTCTCCTCCTCTCTTAGGTCCTAGCGCTCCCATCCTGAGTGGTTCACCACTGAAGCCCACAAACCCCTCCTCCAGAACCTAGACTGACTTCATTTTTTTTCAAAACTTTACGTTTCTCGATCAAATCCTTAATAATTAACTTCAGAATGAAATATCTGGCCAGTGTTGAAAACTTAATGGAGTTTAGAGCCTCAAAGCAATCTGGTACCATATTCACAACTTCTCCAATCCCGCCCAGCTATCTTCACCTTGCACTAAATTCTTGGGCTCCTCTGCTAACTCCCCCAACTATATCGTGATTTACCCTCGCGCAACTTTTTCTCAGTCTATGTTCCCTTTCCTGCCTCCTCCGGCTAGTGGATGCAACCTGCTCCGTATCTCCTACCATTACGACTTTTTTTCGAATTCCTTATTGGCAACCTTGACGCCCATGTCGACCTTGGATACGACGGCCCATCTTCCTTCTCCTCTCCATGGCATGGCTTTGTTAGACGTAGCTCCACTGCCTCCAACCTGGTCGATGTCACCAACTTTGTGGCCAAATGCTACTTTCACGGCAGGAAGTGCATACTATCTGCACTGACTTTGCTAAATCCTTCGACACAAGATACTTCTGTCCAAAGTTTCCTCTCCCATATGACTTATTTCCTTTTGATCCTGTCGCATCTTTTTTGATGGCTGCTCATGCCGGGCCTCCACCTCCCCTTACTTGTCCCTGGTTGCCCATTGCCGACAACCTTATTGTGTTTTCATCTATATCGTCACTTATGGACTGTGTCTCTCTACAATCAAACCAGGACACTCAGGTGGATGGATGGGTGGATAGGACTAAACGTCACAAAGTGTCATTCTATGCGCTACTTGCTTAAGTCTTCTTCAGGAATATTTCTTAACATATCAGAACTACACTTAAGACCTCGTATTGCTCTGTGATCTTTCACTTTCCCGTAATTGTGATTGTCGTCCTCTTGAAAACGTGCAACGTAAATTCACCTATTCACTCCTCTTTAAGAAAAATTTTCTATATGCGGGCTACCTACTGCCACCGATTTCGAACCTTCCCTTCCTACCTTCTGACGGCAAAAAACAACTGGAGTTTACTCTGGTTATTGTTCGTTTATAATAAATATAAAGGGTACTACTTCCTTGCCTCCGATTTTTGTGAACATTACTACACATAATGTTGCAGCAGCCTCCATATCCTTATCCCCATAGTACTTTGCCTCCTCTCAGGTTCTTCTCAGACTCAGCTTGGCTCCGTTTTCACCCAGTGCCATCAAATCAATTGCACATAACCAGGTTTCTTTTCACCCACTTTTTTGGTAGGCGTGGAAAAGACAAGCAATCTTTGGCCCGTGGCCTACTCTGGTTTGCCTCAGAAGTCTCCATTTGCTATTCCGCCGGGCCGTATTCGGGTTTCCAGTTAGCTTCAATATAGAAGCTTCTGTTCTCTCCCTTCTGGCTAAAGGCGCCATAGACCCTAAGTTTAAGCTATCGACTAAAATGGAAGTATGTCTTCCCTCTATTTTTCAGAAGGGAACACGAACCTGATGAGATCTCGAACATTTGCACCTCATCAGCAACATTTTACCTAAATTTTCGGGTAAATTAGAAGTCTGTGATTTCTTGTTACTTGAAGAATCAGCATTTCTAGCGTCCATATTTATGTTTTGGACACTCTTAATGTAATAATGAATTATTACAGGCAACCCTACAACGACAAGATGAGTCCGAAGAAAGTTGACCCTTCACTCTTTTACTTTTCAACCGATATCAAAGTTGGATTTATTTGGTAGCTCACATTACTACACATGTTAATTTTCCTTTGTATATATGATATGTACGATCAGGGGAAAACTGTGCAACAGACTGCAAGCGTGGGACTTGATTCACGCGATGTTTCCAATAATTTCCCTTAGAAAGAAAACTGATTTTAATAAACAAGAATAATTTCGCCCAAAATATACAACCACGCAAAATGTTCATGAAATCCTAAACATTCTTTGTAACCAAAAATGTTGAATTGTATCATCAATTGTAGCATCATTCAAAAGCATAGGATGCAAAAAAAGAAAACTCGGTAATAACATTTGCACTGGACGCTGAGGGTGCTCCCAAGCTTCATTCAATCATCACTGTCGCACTTTGCATTTGTAAATGCATCGAGAGCATTCAGCAATTTCAACTATCCCAATTCCTCGTTACCTTTTAAAAATTATTGTGAAATGTTTTATGCAAACGCGATGCCATACATCTGCATGTAAAAGAGGAATTATTTTCAGGACACACCGAAACTGACCACGTCAATTTGCGAACGGGAGCAAGGACTTCGAAGCGCCCAACCAACATCCTATGACATACATAACATAGGAACGAAACTCCAAAAGGTGAAATTCATCCTGCACTATTTTAACTCTTGTTGGACAGAAATAACTCAAATATGTGAGAATCTGAATGGAATGGAAATTCGGAAAAGTTTTACAGTTTCCCAATTTCAAGTGGTAAAGGTAGAAACAAACATCAAAGCAATGCGAAACAAAAAGTATCTGAATATTTCAGGGATTTCATTCATTCGGCACACTTTTGGCCAGAAATAAATGGTTCCACTACCAATGAGGTCGCCGACGGGGTGAGTTTCTTTCCCACATAGAAAAACGTTCGGTTTTCTGTTCGGGATGCCATTTGATTTTCTGTTTAAATCTCAAGAATTTCCCTACAAAATTGGTTATAAACTTTTTGGAAATTTTCCGGTTTGTTTAGGGAAGCCCTAAACAATAATACCAACGTAGCTCCTGTTTTTGATTCTTATTGCAGTGAGAGAGAGTAGGAACCTTCAACATTACAACAATCCGAATGCTGAGGTAGCTGAGTGTGGAATTGTTAATATACATATTAATAACTTTAATAAGACTTCATAGACTAAGACATTTTAATTGGATATTGGCTAAGAATTAACTTTTAGTGCCACTGTCCCGCTTCTGACAGTCGCCAGCTGAACGCCCCACCGAAGAAATGCCAAGAGCAGAGTTCCCTGGTCAGCACGTCAACCCGATCGCTGCCCAGACTGTTCAGCGCATCCCTGCACTGCCTCACCGCCGTGAGAGTGAAATCTGAATGGCTGAGTGGCTGTTGATCGGATTGACCACCATATTACACTTGGTGCTCGGATCATTGTCCAGCTTTTCTTCAGTATCACGGGTACCTCCGTCTAGAATACACTAGCAAATCCCAGAAGAGCGTACGACTGACTATGCTGCGTGTTTCCTAGAAAACCACTACATTGGCTCCACAGACCACCTTTGATGCGTTGTCGTCTGCTCCATACCCTTACAACACGAGGCGGATCTTCAACACTGCTCTTGTTCGACGTCCATAGCAAAGTTCCTCCTGAAAATTGCCTTGCCTGTCGCAAAGTCCACAGGAAAAGCACAAACTTCCCAAGGTACTTCATCTTCGCTGTTCCATAACCAGATTCACATAGTCTGACAGCACTGCACGCGACATGGTATTTAATGTGCTGATTAAAGGGGGAACACATTGATGGCCTCTGAAGGACAACACTGCATAGCCAGAGAAGCTAGAGAATCTATACTCGCAGTTCTTTGAATCCTATTAAGTTTGGTTATTTGTTTCTTGCTGCTTAGTGCTGCCCCCGCGCAATAGAACCTTACGTTAGGATGAGACAACTAGTACCTGTGTAAATCCATAGAACCATGCTCAGCCGAAGGGCTCATGTCCCTTCACCATTTCCTTACAAACTACTTTAGTAGCCATGGAAAAGCATACAGACCTTTTTGGCCCCCGTTTCTATATTCAGTCTCTAATTTAATTCAGTATTTAACACCTAGATACTTTACATCCAAACTTACTTCATTTAGCCGCGGGAGGTGGAATTCGGGTTCTCTTGTCTTGGTAGTAAATAACAAAAGCTTCGTTGTGGTTGGAATTATGCTGAGTCTGCATTTTACAGCCTACGGGCAAACCTTTCTCAACGCGTCGTCAATCGTTTGATTTATAACGGATGGAAACATTCACGCAAACAAACACCAATATCACAAGGACGTCTTCATACGCCATCACCTGCAACCCGCTTCTGTCTAAAATGTGTAGAATTTCCACGATCATTATAAGCCAGAGCACCGGAGATAGGTCACCATCCTGGAGCGTCCCTCTGTTCAAAGTTCCGGCCAAAGTTCTACTTCCCAGATCAAACTGGATTATCCTAGTTTTTAGCATGGATACTATCCATAGCCTAACACACCCCTCCAATCCTATTGTGATTAGAGCTCCCTCGATGTTTTTCGTATTAGCGTTGTTTAATGTTTAATGTATATTCAGAAAGGAAGCCAAAGTATATTGCTTGTAGTATAGCAATCGCTCAAACATGCTAATTACCTAGTGAAAAGCGATTTCTGGAATTTTGTCTTTTAGGTAGCGTGCTGAGACTTGGAGAAGGGCATCCTGTCGTGTATGTCCAGGATGCGTTGCAGGCTTTTCAATACGAAAGAGATGAGGTTGACTCACCGAAAATCTTTCGCAAACTCATGGCCGCGCCTGCGTGGGATGGAAACCACGCATGCGTCTCCAAGAGTGGAACGTATCAGAACAAAATGCAGCTCCAGTAAATCTCTACAATTTTTGATGCATGCCTGGAGAGCACTTGGTCAGGAGATTCATGTATAGAGTCACGTAGCCTCATCGATGTTATTAATGTTTTGACAATTCACCAGCCAAGAGCACTTCCTGGCAGTTCGGATGGCCGACGTGTACTTCTTCACCCAATGCTCGAAGACCTCCCTAGGCAGGTTCCTGAGATTGGATAGAATTTCATTATATCACGATGGCAACATCTGTTTGCTATATTGGAATGTTTTCTGCTGTATTGAATGCAGACGAGACTTTGAAGACGGTTTCAAATGCCTGATATTGATAGTAGCGGCCTAGGGAGACTTACGTCTCTCGTTTCAAAGCTTCTCAGGAAAGCATGCCTTACATTGACCGGCAGCCACACACACAGATTGACCTTCTTCGCTGCGATGAAGAATTTCAGTCATGAGTCCTGTAATTCGAGGAGATATACAGGTTCTCTGCATCCACGTTTCCAATTTGACGAGGGTTAAATTGCTGGAACTCAGGCCAGAGCATATAAAGAAGTGCATGCCCTTTTATTTTCGGTCAGGGTCCCGTATTCTGCAGAATAGATTGTGATAGTATTTACTTTGGAGCCCTTTGATGGTTCGGCCTCCTCCGATCCAAGACTCCTGTTTTATTACGACCTCTGTGTCTTCGTCTAGGATCAAGACTAACAGGTTAACTAAGTAGCGCGCAAATTCATATGGATTATAATTTTCATAAACAGTACAGAGCCACAGAGAAAGTAGGTCCAATTGCTTATGGAAAACATACATACGAAAAAAATCTAAAGCAAGCAAAAAGGAGGGAAAGAAAAAGTGAAAAATTGTATGGTTGTCGTGTCCGGATAGCTGAGTGGGTGGAACACAAGGCCGCCGTACGTAAGGTAGCGGTTCAAATCTCACTGGTGGCAGTGGGATTCGTATCATGATTTGACGTCAGATAACAGTCGACTCAGCTATGAATGAGTACCTGGGTCAAATCAGGCTAAAAATCTCGGACGAGCGCAATGCTGACTAGATTCCTTTCTGAAGTGTACTGTAGTGTGTCGCTACCGTCTTGAATGGAGTGCTCTAAAACACTTCAAGACCCTGATCCAATTTATTTCGGTGCCATTATTGCCAGCAAGGGCATTTCCTAGGTATGCAAATGATTTCACGCTCTACTGAGAGCCACCCCCATCAATCCAAACATAAAGAATGCGATAACCAACAAGGCTATACTGGAAACTTGGGTTTCGTTGTTATTTCCTTCTTTAATTTAGTGATGTAGCAAGGGGATGTCATCTTTTTAACGATTATGATACGATACATTAAAGTTTTCAACACCCTCAAGTATGGCAATATGAAAAGCGACACCGAACCTTGGCGGAGTTTACTTTGGACCTTAAATCCCTCTAAGATTTTACCTCAATATTGCCAATGGAGTTTTGTGAGCGATATTCCGATAGCATAGATAGGTTTTTCGTGATATGCCTTGATGGGTTCGAGCACTATTCAGCCTATTGTCTTTGAGACAGCTTTGAACATGCAAGTATGCCTCTAATTGTCGGAATATATGCGGTTTACTCTCTGTCTGTCTGTCTATCCGCCAGTCTGCCTATATGCCTGTCTGTCTATCTCACGTGGAGACGATTATAACGATGGATACCAAATTTGGTGGAAAGCTGGGAGCGGTGAGCGCTCACGCATACAGTGAGTTACATCATTCTACATGGAATTTAACGGGGGGTTCCCATACATGCAAAACGAGGGTATAAATTCTTTTCTCATCGAATATAGTCATGTTAGTTTTGACATTTGCTGGAAAGGTGGGGAGTGCGGAGGGTAGAGAGTGATCATTTCTTTAACGGACGCATTCTCAGAAATCCAACCCGGAAATCTGAAAGCAGGGGCTGCCTCTATATAGTGCCTATGCTCCGAAAGCCCTCTCATACCGATATCGGTTCAAATAAAGTTAATAATAGTATGTTACTATAATTTTTAATAATTGGCTGCAAAACCCCCCTTAAGTTCATTTAGTACCGCGAACATAGGCTATAAAGTAGAACATAATCCTGCCAAGTTGGGTAGAAATCACACTATTACTAGCAAATTTATAATAGGTTGACGCTTCTTTGTAAATCCAAGACTTTGAATGTTAATATCACTTGAAAGTGGATATTTTCACATAATATATTCATATATTACGTGCTACGTACAAAATGGGACAAATGCACACCCAAACCTCTTTACAGAAGAGATACACAAAACCTTTTATACCTGAAGCGTTCAGCTTCCGGTTTCCTGATTTTTTGGAATCTTGTCGACCGTTCCTTTCCTCCACTCATCAGGAAGGATGTCAGATTCCAAGGCTTTATGAATGATCGCAAGTGGGAGACTGCGGTGACTATAAGGAGCAGTTCGGGAGGCAAACCGTCACGGCCGGCGGCTTTGCTTCGCTTGAGCCCACTGATGCAAATAAAATTTCTTTTATTTTTGGGGGACCAGCCCATATCTGTGTGTTACGGTGGCTTGCCACATCATCCACACATAATGGAACTTCATCGGATATTATTTAATTCAGAATGGCAGTATTCCTTCCACCTCTTCAGCTACTTATCATTATTACTTGAGTGGAAACTTGCCACTTATGTCCATCAGAAGATCATCGGAAGGCTTACTACTGTAGGATACGTATATGGTATCGAAATAGAAAAGAACAATAAACAGGTCTGAGCATTAAAAACTAATAGTTCTAGGTGGGAAGAGTGCTGGGAAGGTTTCGAAGAGTCTAATGCACAATCGAGACCTGTCTTCTACAACACCTTTCCTCAACTTCTAAACAAGAAGTAGTTCAAAGTCTTTAATGGCAATATTAAAGCCTTTGAATTGGTTAACCGGACAATATGCAATCACGAGTAAAACGACCAATTGGATTACCGCATTAAAATTATCAATATCGCCATTTACTCTCACTGCAAAGTCGTGGAAGATAATAAACACATTGTCATAGACCGCCCCCATTATTTGTCAAATTAAGTCAAAGCCCTTAACCTATTCAAATTGAACAATATCATGGATTATCTACTAGACCCCAACATGTTTTGCCTGTGCAACCTTGGGGATGACTTTGTCTCGAAAGATATTCGTTTATGATCCATATGGTACCCTGTATTTCGTAATTCAGCAACTGAAAGCTGCAAGCGTCCAAAGGTTCTGCCGTTAACAATATGCAATATGAACTCTTGCGTACAATTATATATTACTTTCAACTTTTAACTTCTACTCTAAGGCCTTCAGCTTAACCTCGGTTCCTTCGTGGATTTCATGGAAGAAGGGAATTTTGAGACCTAGGTGTTCTCAACGGATTGATTCGTCTTTTTGTTTGGTTGGGTATTTTCTGATTCTGAATTAGGATCTCAACTTCTGATTTGTGAATTAGGAGCTCACCTTCGTCAGCGGCACCTTATTCGAATTTCCACACAGCGATCATCAGGCTATTATCCTCCAAACTTTGGATGTAGTATTTTTTTTTGGAAGTAGGGTAGGTGAATGCGTTTAGGCACAGTGTTGGACTTCCGCAACAGCACGCTGTCGGACTACCAATTAAACACCTCCCTGTCATCATAGAACTAGCCTAGAACCTTTTGACACATTACTTTGGGCTAATCCTCCGCTCGCCCGGCTTTAGGAGCCTTCAAGTCAGGAATTACTTTAACCAACGAGAGGGGAGGGGAGGAAGGGAGTTGTCAGTTCAGGGAACCCTTCATCATCCGGTATCTCCGTCGGTCGGGCTTAATCTTCTTCGCAATAAGAAGACCCCAAACATAATGCGCAACACGATTCCAGCTGCCAGTGCTCTTTAGCATCTCTCTGACAATGTTGTTTGGAGAGAGCTCCCCTGCGTCTGCATAAAGCTCCTGACGAAAGCCGTCCCACCTCTCGCAAGAGAAAAAGATGTGTCCAGCGTCATCCGCCACTCCATTGCAGAACACACAATCAGGAGATCGCAGCTTCCCGATCCTGTGCAGGTAAGACTGAAAAGCCTCATGCCCACTTAAAAGTTGGGTGAGGAAGTAATCAATCTCACCGTGCGTTCGGTTCAACCACGGGTCTAATTTGTCGATGAGCCGCGCAGTCTGTCTGCCCCTTGACTCATTTTGCCAAGAAAGCTGCCACTCGCTAAGGGTGCGTTGACGTTCTTCACCGGCAACCACCACTCTTAAGTTCTCGCCCTGAAAGCGGTACATAGCTTTGCGCTCCTTGGCAAGGAGCCAAAGAGGCTTCACAACAGGCAAATCAGCAACAGATCAGATTTTCTCTCTACGGCAAACGATGGAAAAACTGTTGACATATGAACACCAGTTGCGTCATCTATTCATCGACTTTAAAGCCGCCTATGATAGCATAGCCAGGGTAAAACTATACACGGCCATGAGAGAATTAGGTATCCCGACGAAATTAATAAGACTGACTAGGCTGACCCTGACCAATATGCGAGGCCAAATAAAAGCAGCAGGATCACTCTCAAGACCATTCGACATCAACAACGGTCTACGACAAGAGGATGCTCTATCATGCGTCCTCTTTAACCTGGCCCTCGAGAAAGTGATCCGTGATGCTGAGGTAAATGCAAGAGGTACGATCCTCTTCAAGTCCACCCAACTACTGGCCTATGCTGACGATATCGACATCATGGGAGAACTACCCGAGACGTACAAACTGCCTTCATCCAGATCGAGCAGGCGGCGCGAGATCTAGGGCTGCACATCAATGAAGGCAAGACAAAATATATGGTGGCAACGTCAGCACCGAAGACGAATCAACCAACAACATCAACCCGCACTGGTCAAACACGATGAAGAATAAGGATAGGAGAATACAACTTTGAGACCGTTGACAATTTCTCCTATCTAGGGTCGAAAATCACAACCGATAACAGCTACGATAATGAAATCCGCGCACGGTTGTTGCCAGCCAACAGAGCCTATTTCAGCTTATAAAAACTGTTCCGCTCGAAACGTCTCACCATAGGGTCAAAGCTCTTACTGTACAAGACTATGATCTTGCCAGTTCTCATGAATTCCTCGGAAACTTGGGTTCTTAGCAAGAAAAATTGCGAACTCTTGGCCGCGTTTGTGAGAAAAATCCTCCAAAGAATTTTTGGCCCCCTACATGAGGATGGACGATTCCGTAGCCTACAGTTGTGGATAAAATCCGGCTCAATAGGTTACGGTGGGCGGGTCATTTAATCCGTATGGATGAGGATGATCCCACCCGGAAAGTCTATAAGGGCAATATCTATGGTAGAAAAAGAAGACGAGGCAGACCCTACATAATATGGAGCGATGGCGTAGGTCAGGACGCCAGACAGGTTTTAGGGATATCGAATTGGTGGACCTCGGCGCAAAACCGGGATGTCTGGAGTTCCTTATTAAGGCAGGCCTAGACCGGATACCGGTTGTTGTGCCGT
This sequence comes from Hermetia illucens, assembly GCF_905115235.1. NCBI lineage: Eukaryota > Metazoa > Arthropoda > Insecta > Diptera > Stratiomyidae > Hermetia > Hermetia illucens. The sequence goes on along the minus strand of NC_051853.1, from coordinate 100,129,655 downwards.
TGATGATGATGATGATGATAGTAGGCACCGGGAGGCTTCAATTTTCCAACGATGAAAAAAACGCAGCAGACAGACAGAATTTTTGTTGTTTGTTTTTGTTTTGCTTTAGACAAGACCCTCAAAAAGCCATAATTTTGGGCGTAGATTTTCTTACTTAGTTTACCAAAGATCGTCTGCTGAACGGCGGTTTATCTCGAAGCGTCATCTTCTCGCGATCGCAGTTCATATGAATAATTTTCTTAAATATATAGTTAACGACGATCTTAATTTCCGCAGAAGAGCAAGCCTTAATATTCAACCATATGCAATCTGATGCTGATGACAATTGCTGACACAAAATTTTGTTAGTTGTAATGGATACCTTGTTCCTGAATTCTCTTCTAATTTCATGATATTCAATAAACCCGAGAAAATTAGATTTACCTAGTGAAGAACATGAACTATCTTTGTTCTATTTGTATCAAATATCAACGTTTCCGCATCATTAAATATTCTTCCAAACAAATGGTTACGTGACACATACTTATCGGTTGGACCACCATGAATTATCAACGGTTCCAATATACCTTATACCCTATGCAAACAAAGAAACCATTACCTGATCTTAGGTGGAAACCTGAAGTAAAACAGTGGCATCTATTCCATTTCCTACAGTATCAATGCACGCAAGAGTAGAGTAACATCTCTTGTCGCAGTAATTATTTGCGTGTACGCTATGAGTGTCCGCAAGCCATAAAAGGTGTGAACAATTGTTCACGACGACGAAAACCAATTACCGACAAAGTGCGCGCAACTGCCAAGGACTAGTGGGAAGCTGAAAGCATTCGGAGACTTATCTTTGAAGTGAGCAAAGACAATAGAATGGCACTTCCAATTTGGTGATATCCCAATGCGATTTGGCTTACTTTAATTACCGTCTTGCAGCAATGAGGTAGTGCTGAAGATCTTGAGGGCAATGAAAAAAAATAACGGTAATGGAAAGCTAAGTTGTTATCTTAAATGCATAAGTGCATCCTTTGGAATGGAAAGATCCCGGTAACTGACCTAACATGAGCGTATGCATAGTTGGGAGCAACAGCATTTAATTGCGTACATGTAAAATTAGAGGGAAACACTTCATATCCCGTTAGAATATATAATATTTTTTAAGGAATTATGCAGTTCCACATAGCGATTAACATACAGGGTTCTATTCAAAACTATGCCAACTTCCAGACTGTCCATTTCTTTACGAGGCCCTGCTGGCAGTAGCAGCGATGAGAAGTAGATAGAATGCGGATTAAAACTATGCGTGCTTCCTCATAATGACACAAAGGGTGTTCATATTGTTAGTACAAATAAGTCCCGTTGGTTTTGCATGAGTGCGGGCCGTTTAGACGTAACCTTACAGCATTCTTAAAACAGGAATTGAGTTGATGAAACGCTTGGTGTAGTTGGTCCTCTCCATATTTAACCAGTTCGGCTGTGATTCCATCGGCTCCTGGCAGCTTATGGTTTTTAAGGCGATGAATTGCACGGACTACTTCTTCTATGCTTGGCGGTTGCATCATTTGTCTGTTGTTTTCAGTTGGCGGCACGACGATATTTTGGTTGCTGAGCAGTTCATCAAAATACTCAACCCATTGCTCCAATATGCCCATATGGGCGAAAATCAAATTGCCCTCTTTGTCTCGGCAGGATGTGCATCGAGGTGTATGATGCTTCATCTTGTTAAGTAAACAAGTCGTTAGTAAAACTTCCGCGTCTGATGCGGTTGCTCTGTGTACTTCTCGAATTCAAAAACTTGCTGGTTCTACCAGGCTACTATTTTTTGTCTATGAAGTCTCTTCTCCACTTGATGAAATCCGTGATAGATCCATTCGCCTATGTTTTCAAAGCTGATAACAACAAGTTTCATTTTTTGGGTTGGCTAGGAAACCTACTACGAGCACGTGGTCCACTGGATCGCCGCTATAATATACGGTGTAGTGGCTCATCGCCAGAAAACCGTTCACCCACCAATATTAGGAACAGTCAGCGGCCAGATGCTTGGCAGAGTGTAGAAATGCGCAAATCGTTAGTCCTTTCCATTTGGCTGGTTTGTAGTATGTTATTAGTCGTCTTCGTAATAGGTAGTTTTCCGAGTAATGATGTCAGTCCTATTCAATTGGTATAACTTGTTTAATCTTTAGGTGCGAAGGACTCGCTTTCTCCGTATGTAGTTTTTCGCTAAAAATAGAACTCCCAGTGATCAACCCGCGGAAGTAAAGGTAGGGTTGGATAGTAGAGCTGTTGGTGTTAATTTAGCAAATGTTTCGTAAGTCATATGTTTAATCGCGGGAAACAACGCTTTTGCCCTGAAACTATACTTCCCTTTGGCCGCTAATTGGATTTTTAGATATATATAAATTGATCTTCCTCACATACTCGTAAGAAAAACAAAACTCCTTTTCGAGTCTAGCTGCGGACTGAGATGTTAGTTTTGAAGGAAACACGTAACGGCATCAGCGTTTCACATGATATATGGTACATGCACATGGCTTGCGTTATCTCTTAAGTTTGGTATAGTGCATGTGCTACACTTGGCGATCGAATCCCAATGTCCTTTAGGCCTTTCTATCGCTTCCCGAGAAACGTCCATTCCTTTTTTACTGTTCTGCTAGTTACCGCCCTTTGTTGAAATGAAACTTATCTACTGCTGCTTTCGCGTTCCAAACAACACTCCTAACAGCATGGCCGGTATAGCGACGAAGTCAACCATTCCAATTTTTAACCGGCCAGAAAACCACAATGAATTTTCAAAGGCAAATGTTAATGCAAGTATGAAGTTTTTGAATCATAGTAGTGGCTAATTTCCAGTTTTGTTTCCATATAAGAGCTCATATAGGACATCTTCGCGGAACAACCTAAATTTGATGCTCGTGTCGAGGTATTTTAATTTAAAGATTTTGGACAATTCACCAAGTACGAATCCGGCATATTTAGTGCGCCGTGTTGCATCAAGTTCAGCATCATTATCAGCAGAAGCAAGAAAAGGATATTATGGATCCTCATATGTCACTTTTAATGTCTGCACACTCTCCCAAATTAATGATCCGCAGAATATTGATACTGTTAATATAGGATGGCGCAGTTTTTCTTCCTGTCGATCTAATTTAATGATTAGTGAGTGGCGATGGTCGTACGATGGTCCTGAGTGGCTGGAGAGGTAAAGCTAGAAGTAAAAACAAAAAAAAGATGATTTTGGGTCACTTTTGTTTATTTTGCCCGCAACGACCTGATAGTTGTAGAAACAGCCACAAAGAATACTCGTTTCCCTACATCGAGATTTCGAACAAAAACCTTTTTTTCCACTTATTTTGACCCTACGTTTTTCTTCGACGATTTTGTTATCACTATAGCTCTATCATTTGCTTTCTCGTTTTCCTTTCTATTATTTTTGTATATGTATATATATATTCATCATCAATCATCAACGGCGCAACAACCGGTATCCGGTCTAGGCCTGGCTTAATAAGGAACTCCAGACATCCCGGTTTTGCGCCGAGGTCCACCAATTCGATATCCCTAAAAGCTGTCTGGCGTCCTGACCTACGCCATCGCCCCATCTTAGGCATGGTCTGCCTCATTTTCTTTTTCTTTTTCTACCATAGATATTGCCCTTATCGACTTTCCGGGTGGGATCATCCTCATCCATACGGATTAAATGACCCGCCCACCGTAACCTATTGAGCCGGATTTTATCCACAACCGGACGGTCATAGTATCGCTCATAGATTTCGTCATTGTGTAGGCTACGGAATCATCTATCCTCATGTAGTGGGCCAAAAATTCTTTGGAGGATTCTTCTCTCGAACGCGGCCAAGAGTTCGCAATTTTTCTTGCTAAGAACCCAACTTTCCGAGGAATACATGAGGACTGGCAAGATGATAGTCTTGTACAGTAAGAGCTTTGACCCTATGGTGAGACGTTTCGAGCGAAACAGTCTTTGTAAGCTGAAATGGCTGACAACAACCGTGCGTCGATTTCATCATCGTAGTTGTTATCGGTTGTGATTTTCGACCCTAGATAAGAGAAATTGTCAACGGTCTCAAAGTTGTATTCCCCTATCCTTATTCTTCTTCGTGTTTGTGTTTGACCAGTGCGGTTTGATGTTGTTGGTTGATTCGTCTTCGGTGCTGATGTTGCCACCATATATTTTGTCTTGCCTTCATTGATGTGCAACCCAAGATCTCGCGCCGCCTGCTCGATCTGGATGAAGACAGTTTGTACATCTCGGGTGGTTCTTCCCATGATGTCGATATCGTCAGCATAGGCCAGTAGTTGGGTGGACTTGAAGCGGATCGTACCTCTTGCATTTACCTCAGCATCACGGATCACTTTCTCGAGGGCCAGGTTAAAGAGGACGCGTGATAGCGCATCCCCTTGTCGTAGACCGTTGTTGATGTCGAATGGTCTTGAGGGTGATCCTGCTGCTTTTATCTGGCCTCGCACATTGGTCAGGGTCAGCCTAGTCAGTCTTATTAATTTCGTCGGGATACTGAATTCTTCCATGGCCGTGTACAGTTTTACCCTGGCTATGCTATCATAGGCGGCCTTAAAGTCGATGAACAGATGGTGCAACTGTTGTCCATATTCCAACAGTTTTTCCATCGCTTGCCGTAGAGAGAAAATCTGATCTGTTGCTGATTTGCCTGGAGTGAAGCCTCTTTGGTATGGGCCAATGATGTTCTGAGCGTATGGGGCTATCCGGCCTAGCAAGATAGTGGAGAATATCTTATAGATGGTACTCAGCAACGTGATACCTCTATAATTGCTGCACTGTGTGATATCTCCCTTTTTATGTATGAGACAGGTAATGCCTCCTTGCCAATCGTCAGGCATTGATTCGCTGTCCCATACCTTGAGCACAAGTTAATGAACCACTTGGTGTAACTGGTCGCCTCCATATTTAACCAATTCGGCTGTAATTCCATCGGCTCCTGGTGGCTTATGATTTTTTAGCCGATGAATTGCACGGACTGTTTCTCCTAAACTTAGTGGTGGCAGTATTTGTCCGTCGTCTTCAGTTGGCGGGATCTCCAACTCGCCGATGTTCTGGTTGTCCAGTAGCTCATCAAAGTACTCAACCCATCGCTCTAATATGGCCATTCTGTCGGAAATCAAATTTCCCTCTTTGTCTCGGCAGGATGAGCATCGTGGTGTATAAGGCTTCATCCTACTGACATGTTGGTAAAACTTCCGCGCCTGGTGCGATTGCTCCCTGTACTTTTCTAGTTCACAGACTTGTTGGTTCTCCCAGGCTTCTTTTTTCCGTCTGTGAAGTCATTTCTCCGCTCGACGGAGTTCGTGATAAGTCTGTGCGCGTGCCCGCGTTCTTTGAGAATGCAACATTACTCGGTATGCGGCATTCTTCCGTTCCGTTGCTAGCTTACATTCATCGTCAAACCAGCCGTTCCGACTCCTTTTGCGGCTGGGGCCAAGTATGTTTGTGGCCGTATCCGTGATAACGTTCTTCAGGTGATTGTGAAGATCATTTGTAGATGCTTCATCTCCAGGTCCTCTGTTGACTGCGGTTATTGCAGCATCCATCTTCCTCTTATAGGTGTCGCGGAGGGTTGTGTTGTGGATGGCTTCAGTGTTCACTCTCACCTGATTGTCAGAGGGGATTCTAGGTGGTATTGTTATTCGGGCTTGGAGCACCATGCCAACGAGATAGTGATCCGAGTCTATATTGGCCCCCTATATGTTCTGACATTCATCAGGGCCGAGAGGTGGCGGCGTTCGATCAACACGTGGTCAATTTGGTTGAAAGTGGTCCCGTCTGGAGAGGCCCACGTATGTTTGTGGACCGCTTTCCGCGCAAACCAGGTACATATATATATATATATATATTGAAGATATTAAATTGCTCCTACTAAGTCACTGCTTACGCTTTTTACGCTGAGCACAATGTAACTTTCAGGAGAGAAAATACTCGTAATTCAACATTTCTTCACACTCCACGCAAAATACTATATCTTAAAAATTTAAGATTTACAGAGTTTGATTGGGACATCAATATCACAATTGCAAAAATACTCACGAACTTCGAGACTTCAATTAGGACTCAGTCGCTGCCCAAACCGAAGCTCGCCTACGTATCAGCCTCCAGCGGGTTCCCAACCAGACAGCGGTCGAACTAGATCACAACATCCGTACGCACAATAGCAGAAACAAGCGTTGGGAATGCAGTTCGTAATATGCAACGTGATTGAATCTATGTGTAAACAACAGCAAAGAGATTTAATGAACGTTTTGAAAGAGTTCGAAATTTTCTAAATTAACTTTAAATATTTAAATATTTAGTAGTCGGGAATTAAACTGTGTCAGCGTTTTGTAGATTTAAATTGTAAGACTCTAGATGGAAATCATCATTTTTAAAGTTTTAAGTAAAACAAAACCTTATTAAAACAGTTTACTGTATGTCTGTCTGCCCGTCACACGCATTTTTCTCGGAGACGGTTATATCGATTGATACCAAATTTGGTGAAAAGATGGGAACTGTGAATGCTCACGCATACAGTGAGTTACATCCTTTTACGACGAATTTAATGGAGGTCCCCATACATTCCAAAGGAGGGTGTAAATTTTTTTTCACCAAATATAGTTATGTCGGGTATCAAATGAAAGGTCTCGATTAGCACTTCCCGAAGCCGCTCTTAGTTTCGACATTTATTGAAAACATGGGGAGTGCAGAGGGTCGAAAGTGATCATTTCTTCAGCGGACCCATTCTCAGAAACTACCCAATCGAAAAACCTGAAGAAAATCAACAGGCTGCCACTGTATCGTACCTAGGCTCTGAAATACCTTCCATAGGGATATTCTTTCAAATAAAGTTAAAAATAGTATATTATTATAATTTTTAGTAATTGGCTGCACAACCTCCCTTAAGCTCATCCTAGTACCACGAAATTTTGCAGTAATGGAGGCTATAACTGGGAAGAAGGAAATATTTTGAATACAAGCAAATGCATCCCTCATCCGGTCGTCACAGGATGAAGAGAATTAAACGGTGCGGATGCTGAGAAGCTGCGGACACTACATAATTTTCGCGGTGCTTTGTCTTGCATTCCAGACTTCAGAGATCATTACTTTTGCGACAGTTCTCAAGATAGGTGTCCTTTTTGGGAAGCATCCACTCTGAATCAGTTACCTTCCATGGTACCAACCGCTACCTTCCGACCAAATATATTATAAATGGCATTAAAACCATCTCTATGAAAGTGGAAGTCCTGCTTTTCCTGCTTCCTGGTCGAGTATCCCTTAAAAAAAAACTCGCTATTATCTGATTCAACGTAGTACGGTAAACATACGCTAAATATGCCCTGAACTTTCATGTTTTACTTTTTGAGTTATTTTCCCTAGAGTGCTACTAGGATCCTTGTATGTTTACTCAAGTTCTTATCCACCTTCAGTCAGCCTGCTATCGAGCCAGAAGAGCGGCTCAGGTGGCGGTAGGTAAATTCCAATGGAGCAAGAGGAAATGCTTTAAAGAACTTTACTCCGAAGCGGACGTACCTATAGAATTATGATGGGAGTTTCAGGGGCCGTTGATCTCTACAGATCACGTGCCCTACCCTTATGTTGAAAATCATTCAGGGGTTAAACCACCAGAATGAGGGGGAGCCTGATAACTTGCAGCCACATTTGAATGTGACGTTAATACCACCAATCTGCAGAGATAAGTTCCTGGGGATGTGTAATAGAATAAAAGACAGGAAAGCCCCGTGTCTGGATGGAATACCGAAAAGGCTTGCCATTAAATCCAGACCAGACATGTTCGCTTAAATGTCCGAAGCAGGACATTGTGACGAAAATGCTATGACCGAAGCAGGACATTGTGACGAAACTGCTATAACCAGTAATCTACAATAGATTACTCCCGGCTGTTGAGAGCCAAGTACTCCTCGTAGATCGACGGTATGGGTTCGTCAAATCAGATCAACCATTGATGACATCAAATTGATTATTGGCTTGGCCGAAAATGCCGAAGAAATCAGAATCGTAAAACGGAAGATGAAGCAGGCAAGAAACTATAAGAAATAGACCGACGCTGTGAGGAAGATTGCAAGTACCAAACGTCAACAACAACAATGCCCCCTAGTCAGAATACCATTGGCTAAGTTTTCATTTGGAATTGCGGGGTTGTAATACCCAAAGCGGGCCTTCGCAGCAAAAATATGATCCCTAAATGTTTCCAAGTTATAGAAATGTTCATAATTGGTTATTTCAGAAAAACCAGCTCTTGAGACGTTTCTATCAATGACTGACATTTTATTATTGTAATGGAAACCACGAAAGCGGCGGCCAAAGTAGTATAAGTCCCAGGACGAAACGTGAATTCACGATGGGGCATAAAACTTGGGAAACGCCTGATGAACCGACACCAACAGCGCTACTACCAAACCCTATCTCCACCTCCACGCGATCATCGCTGGGGTTCTTTCTTAATCAAAAACTGCACACGGCGGTTGGTGGTTGGGTAGGGCTGACAACCTTACATGAAAAACCAACGTTACGAAGCCACAGAAGGTGCCTCGGACAGAATGTCCCAATATAAGGCTGATGTAACGGCGCTGCAAGAAATACGCTGGACCGGGACCGGTTTCGTGGAGAAGAGTCGCTCGGAGTAAGTTTGTTAGTTAGCAAAAAAATGATACCTACTATTATTGGCTTTAAAAATTAGGCGGAAGGCTATGCGTTTGCGAGGAAGCCTCATTAACGTTCACGCCCCTACAGAGGAGACTGCAGAGTCCGAGAAGGATACATTCTACGAGGCAGTTGAACGAACCCTCGAAGCTTGTCCTAAATATAATATCAAAATCATAATAATACCATTCTGCATACGTGCTCGATGTTGCGGGGAGTACTCGACGGATTCTCCCACTGACCTACCACCGGCCACCACCACCTGTGCCCCTTTAGTTTTTAAGTAGGTAGGATCGTCCGAGCCTAAATGCTTGGCACTTAGTGCTAGTATTAGGTAAAATCCGGCATCTGCCAAGATTGTGATAACTCGGAAATAATAATAAGGATACGGATCATGACGGACTGTGGATTGTTCAGTTGGTGATATCTCCAGACGAGAACACTCTTAACCGAATTGAAGTGAAAAACGAAGCTTGGGAGAACTTCCCTGTTAATCTGTAAGTACCGGGAACAACCGTGCCAGATCCAGAAGTTTTAAGAAAAAATCAGCAGGGTGAAGCCTTCTAGACTTTGATGCTCATCCACCAAGGCAAACAGGCAAATCTGATTTCCGATAGAAAGGGCATATTGGAGCGATGGGTTGAGTATTTTGATGAACTACTCAACAACCAAAATTTCGGCGAATTTGAGGTCATAACAATATGGAAGAAAGAGTCCATGCAATTCATCGGTTTAAAGACCATAAGTCGCCAGGAGCCGACAGAATTACAGCCGAATTGGTTTAATATGGAGGCGACCAACGACTGATGCTAAAGGTGTGCAGCGAATCAATACCTCTCGACTAGCAACGAGGTATTACCGGTCCCATAAATAAAAAGGAGAATATCACTCAGTGCAGCAATTAGGGAGATTTCACTTTGCTGAGTACCATCTATAAGATATTCTCCACTATCTTGCTTGGCCAGATAGCCCCATATGCCCACAACAACATGGATCCATATCAAAGAGGCTTCACTCCAGGCAAATCAACAATAGATCAACTACTGGAATATGGATATCAGTTGAACCATCCTTTCATCGACTTTAAAGTCGCCTGTGATAGCATAGCCAGGGTAAAATTATACACTGCCATGAGAGAATTCGGTATGCCAACAAAATTGATAGGACTGACTAGGCTGACCCTGACCAACGTACGAGGCCACATAAAAGCAGCACGATCACTCTCGAGACCATTCGACATCAACAGCCATCTAGGATAAGGGGATGCACTATCATGCGTCCTCTTAAACCTGGCCCTGGAGAAAGTGATTCGCGATGCCGCTGTAAATGCAAGAGGCACCATCCTCTTCAAGTCCACCCAACTTGACATCATGGGAAGAACAACCCGAGATGTACAGTGTAATTTCATCCAGATCGAGCAGGCGGCACGAGATTCCGGGCTGCATATTAGTGCAGGCAAGAACGCTAAAAGCAAAAGAACCGACATCGTCGAATCGCACTGGTCAAACGAAAATAATAAACATGGGAAACTACAACTTCAAGACCATTGCAAATTTCTCTTATCTGGGGTCGAAAATCACAACCGATAACAGCTATGACCATGAAATCCGCGCACGGTTATTGGCTGCGGACATACCATATTTCAGCTTACAAAAACTATTTCGCTCTTTTGTACAAGACTATGGTCTTGCCATTCCTTATGTATTCCTCGGAGACCTGGGTTCTTAGGAAGAAAAATTGGCCGCGTTCAATAGAAGAATCCTCTGAAAAATGTTTGCCCCCTACATGAGGATGGACGATTCTGTAGTCTACATAACGACAAAAACTATGAGCGATACTATGACCGTCTGGTTGTGAATAAAATCCGGCTCAACAGGTTTCGGTGGGCGAGTCATCTAATCCGTATGGATGAGGATGATCCAGCCCGGAAAGTCTATAGGGGCAATATCTATGGTAGAAAAAGAGGACGAGGCAGACCCTGCCTGAGATGGAGCCATGACTTAGGTCAGGACGCCGCCGCGAATTGGTGTCTGGAGTTATTCAGTATCAAGTACTAAGGGGGGCCTACACTGACTACGATTGATGGCGATAATGAATGAAAACCACGAAAGCAAGAAAACTAGACAGAGGAGGTGAAATTGCGTAGGTGAGCCTTGAAGTTTTGAATGACAGAAAATATAGCGTCCGGTGGGCGACGCTTTTCAGTCAGGATCGCAGTTGCTTTCTGCGCATCATGATATCAATTCAACCCCAATTGTGTGGTGGCCGGGTTTGATATGGAAATTTTCCAGCTTGGTACCAAAACCAAAGCCTTCGAATAATAATGCAATGATATTTCAAAAATTCCCTATTGTATTTTTGTATGTATGTATTGGTTGTTTGTAGCTGGTTGCAGGGCTGCAGGGATTCGCGCACACAGAAGTGATATAAAAATACTATACACAATAAATTCACAGTTGTGCGGAACGCACTGCGGTCTTCACTCGGCCTCACACTGGACGATTCATTTTTTGTCCTGCTTTTTTTTCAAAGTTTCACCTTCTGTGTATAGTCTCCTTGTACGAAAACTTTGCACAAATACACGGGCGATGCTTGCTATTGAACTGTGTTCAATGACACCTAGGCTGTATCAGTTGATGGTGTCTTCGAAGACGTCAACGTTGTCTCCAAATTATTTGAAATCACACGCCCCAGACTTAGACACCAATAGCGTCGAGAAGGGCCACCTGATACGCTGCGATTTGCCCCGCCCATAGCCAATAGGCAGTTAACGCGGAAGTTTATTTTGAAGACCGAAGGCCTGAATTTAGTTATTTATGTCGGGAACATGATTTAGACGAGCCAATATTGGGATGCTATATATTCATTTGAGAATACCCATGGCGTAATGATGCGAGCTCTAGCTTTTCACACTAAGAAAATCATTGATGGTAAAAGAATCTCTACCATAGGTTTGATATCGGGTATCAATCGACTCAGTTTTGAATAAGTATCTGAGTCAAATTGAATTAATAATCCCGGGCAAGTGCACTTAAGACTACATTGACTCCAAGTGTATGCCCTCAAAATGAAGAAGAAAATTGCAAGGGCCATGGGTTTCGAAAAATGCTAAACCAAGCCTTCCTCTAACCCGGTTAACGTTTTCAGTCAGTTGAGGCCTGTAAACTGTAATAAGGATAATGGATTCTGAGCCACTCGACTTTGCAATTTGACAAATATATTTTACAATTTTCAGACTTATCTTCCAACAAACTTATATGTTCTCCAATTTAGTTTTTCTGTGGCCTGCCTAAAAAATGAGAGAGATACACAAACAAGAAGAAGAAGGACATGATGAGTAAAATTTTGGAAAATAAAACAAAGTCTGTATTCAAGATGCTACGCCTACCAGAATTACAAATTGCTGTATATACACAATTATGCATATATACACGTACATGTGATTGAGGTCTCATTAATTTTAAATATGACATGTTATAAAAGGAAACCACGAAAGTTTGAATCCTTAAGATGGAAATTTCGTGGTTACAAAAAAAAACTAAATAATGCCCGCGATAGCAAGATATTGAAGCGTAAGAATACAAAGGAATAGAAACGCACGGGGTAGTACCCAAGCTTTCCCAGTGAATTGTAATCAATTCATCACAAATACTTCTTTAGTTTTAATGTAAATCTGCTCCAAATTTGGGATAACTTTTTGAATTTCGGTAGTTTGACAAGCTTTTGAACATTGCATTATCAATTTATGCAGTATTTCTCATTGGTAAAGTGCATCACATTTCCAAAATTTAATGTATTTTTAAAATTTTAGGTGCGTGCATTAATTATTCCGTAAATGTGTACAAAACATTATTCCGTACATGTGTACAAAAAATTTGGATTAAATCGGTTCATTGAATTTGTTTCTTTACTAGCCCGTGTAGTTTTACTGTAGTACTGTGTACTGTTACATTTTACGGACTTTCCTTTAATTTCTTTATTCACTATGATACGCCATCACATTCTAAACTTTCAAACTTGGTCCTCGATTTTTGAACAAAATTTTATCTCGTCCTCGAATTTTATCGTCATTTATCCCGGTTGTTTCTGGAGGTGTTTCTTTATGAACCTTGCTGATGGAAGGCTAATAGTCTCCCTCCAGATTCTTGTGTTGCGATAGTCATCGGGACCTCTAATGAAGCTAACTCCCTTTAGGAGTTGTCAAGTTCCCGAATTCTCGATCACAACTGCCACCAATTCTTACGTGAGTGATCCTTTTGAACTCAGTTGAATACTGTTGAAAGTTTGTAGAAATTATTTTGATTTTGGATTCCTTACTACTGTCGAATTGAGATCAAATATCTTTTTGCGTATTTTTTATTTATGTCTTCTTGTCCATTGCCAATTCTTTGGATATCATTGCAATTTGCACAGTAATTTTGATCACAATAATTTCAAAAACTATCCTTTCTTTGTACAACTATTTGTTTCCTGGATCCCCAAGTATCTAACTGGTTTTTTTTTTTGGTGCCCCAGAAGAGTTTTAAATTTTTCAGGTTGATACAGAAGTTGGGTATTTTGAAATGCAACAAAACTGTTTACTGTTACGCTTTAAGGCCAACTTCATCGATTAATAACCCTTGAACGTTTACTTCCAATTTAATGATATAATAGTGATAATCCCAGTAAATCAAGCTTTTCGGGACAATTATCTATTAAATGATAGACTTCCAGTTGAAAAAATTAATGCTCCTCAATTTGACGTATCAAATGCTCGTAAGTTTGGATCAAATATATTCTAAGCGCGTATGGTCTGCAAAAGCCGCAGAAAATTCATTACTTCCTCAATTTATATGCACTTTCCCAAACATATCATTTTCTCCCAGCACGATTTCACTCAGTAAGGAGCAGCTGAATTCCAACGAATCAATATTGAAATCGAAATTTCTTGAAAATTGATTTTTGATTATGCCATTTCGTTCATTTCTTCTACATATTCTCATTGGATGATCATAAAATGATTCCCAGTTTGCCTGTGTATACTCCAAATAAAAAGGTAATGGATCCGCTTGCATCTACCGCGAAGGTAAGCGATCTGACCGCATGTATACTTGGCCACTCAGGCGAATGATTGCATCACACTCGCGTTCAAACCCAGTGAAAAATGTGCAATTCCAAAAGAAGAAAAATCGAGCGACATCCGAGTGCATCAGCAAACAACAAAATGCAACAATTTACAACTTAATTTATTTAAAAATCGTGACAAAACTCCAATGAGTCGAGTCAAGCAGAAAAACGACCATGTCAAGTACCATTTTGTTCTTACATTTGTTTGTGCCTCTACCAATTGTTGGATGGGCTCTTTTGCATGTCTACCACTGCAGCGTTTCCTTGAAGATACTGAAGGGAACCAAGTATTTTCTTAATATGAACCTTTAATAGATTTCGAGGTAGGCTCCGATATCATGCACGGCTCGAGAACACAGGTAACGTGGGTCCGGAACGGTTCCAGGGATAATCGCTGCTATCTACATTCTTGTGTTGGGGCCCGAGTGAATATAAGAATGCTCTAGGTCTTAGGTCTTGGGAGGACCCTAAAGATGCGGTCTGGGAGAACTTTGGCACGGAATATGGGGGTGCGTATGAACAACTAAATATCGGTTCACTTTACCAGTTACTATGAAAGCTTGAATTGAAATCTACGATAATAAATAATTTGTTTTTATTATCGTTTAGATCGTTAGAACAACGAAAGTTCAATATCAACAGAATTTTAACACTTGACGAAGAAGAAAGACTTGCGAGTAATATTTAGCATAGTGAAACAGATAAGGATAGGTGTTTAACCACGAACCCTCTCTAAAGATCATGGCAACATCACCAGTGGCATGACTTAAATTAAAGCAAGGTGGGTTCAGGATCCTCAAGACCTCTTAAATCCAACGACGACACCTTTCCACCCTTCCGAATGACCCAAACGGAGAATAAGTGCCCACACCCACAACATTGTGCGAAGTAGAGGCAGTTTTGTTTAAATTAAAATAACATAAAGCTCTCGGGATCGATGGTATCCGAGGCGATCTCTAAAAAGAATTGGAAATAGAGCTTACCAACCAAACCTTCAAACTAATCACCATAGCCTAGACAACTGAACAAATAGCTGACGACTGGAGGAAAAGTGTAATGCGTCCAGCTGATCACCTGCATTGCGAAAACTACATGGATATCTTTTTTCTGTGCACGTGCCAGAAGGTACTAACGAATAAAATCGAATGACGAATGAGAGGGTATACAAACAGCCTCATCAGGGAGCACCAAGCTGGTTTCAGATCCGGACAGTCGACAACGGACCGAATATCTGCAGTTAAGCAGGTGCTTGAAAAGTGCTAGGAGTATGATGTCAATGTTCGTTGACTTCTATCAGATGTGCGATAGTGTAAATCGTAATGCTTTGTGCAGAATAATGGTCGGGCTTAAAATTCTACCGAAACTAGTCCGGTTAGAGAAAGCCACAATGATTAATAAGGAGAACCTGATGAAAATCCGAAATATACTGGCACAAAGTCTTCTTATAGTGTCAGGACTGCAGCAAGGGGATGGTGATGGTGTAGGTGGCGGGGCTACTTCAACTAGGTGCTCAAATACGTCGTCAAGTAGGTGGCCTTAGTAAATAAGTTACGGTCAAATCCCCGCAACTGGTGGCGTACGCAGACAATGTGGATATTCTTGTCCGAACCATGTTTCGTACGAAGGAAGTCTTCAAGCAATTCGAATCAGCAGCTAGTTTAGTGGGGCTCAAGGTCAATAAATCCAAAATGGTCTCTAATGAAATCGAGATAAATTATCATAAATTACGCATCTGCAAGATATTAATTCGTCCCGAGCAGTTTTATCGATAGGAGAATGCCTGAAAAGCAAATATCGATCTTGAGAAAAGTCCTTCGGAAAATATTCGGCGAATCAGATACAATCGTGAATTGTATAAATTATATTAGGGCCCACCAGCGTCGACACTGAAAATCCGGAAACCGCTATACGATTACCCTATCAAATGAATACATGAGGGAAAGATTCCGAGACGTGTCCTGAAATGTAGAGCCGATGATAGCCGACCAAGAGGGAAGCGAAGGAAACGTTGGGAGGACTCAGTGGATGCAGATTACAAGATTAGTTTAAAGATTTTTCTTCCTGGAAGACGCGGTTTTTAGATCGAGATAACTGGAGTCGGTGCATCTTGCAGGCCAAGGCTCGCTGTCAAAAATGACGACATGGAGACACTAGCATAATATCCTGTAATATACACAATAAAATTTATATTGCAATTAATTAATAATAATTATTGGCGCGACTATTCCATTGGGCTTTGAAGCATATTAGATCACTTCAATTAAGGCCGTAACGATAGACTTCAGTACACTTTAGGAAGCAATGTGGTACTCTTTCACAACTGAGTCGACTTGTATATGACATACATGTTTAGCGCCGCTTACAGATTTTCAGTTGAGTTGCGGTCTGGGTAATTCCCAAGCTAATCCAAGAAGGTCACTTTGTGGTTTTTCATAAATTCCATATCTTTTTTATCGTTATGACGTGGTGCAGAGCCCTTCATAAAGATATAGTCTCCATTTGGATATGATCCCGTTATTTGTGGAAGTTTCAGGTCTCCAACACTCATCAGGATTGGTCCTGGCGCAATGTGTCTTCAACTAAATGAAGACGGGTGTCCCCCTTTGAAATTATCACGTGATCGTATTGATTATGCGGCCCGCGATAAATAAACTCGACACAGAAACAAAACTGAAATATTAAAGGTATCATGACATAACGTATTCTTCCAATCTTCTGCCCTCCAATGTTTATGTATTTGGCAACTGCCAAGCGTTAAGTAACCACTTCTCGAGTCAACTTGGGCTTTTTCAAAGGTCGGTAGCAATTAAAATTTAGTTTTTCTAACCTTCCCTATAACGTTCTGTCTGAGTGAAAGTCACACTACCATCATCTAATAAGCCTCTTATGACTATCCGCGGCTTCCAACGATTCTCTACAGCTGTACGAGTAATGGACGCTTTCATTTCCGCTCTTTTCGTTTTAAAAATGTCCGGAGACTTCCTCACTGTATCCAAGTAAATTGATAGTTCCCACCTTTCGTATTGGTATCAACGGGTATTGCTGTTACTTCTGAAGGAATGGATCTAACAGACAGACCGAGAGTAAATCGATTTTCATAAGGTTTTAGTTTGGTTTCAATAAAACCTTAAAAACGATCGCTAAACACAGAAAAAAGATAGGCCACATGTTTGCTATTGTCATATTGAAACTGTTAACCAATGCAGGGGCTACCAACTTACAAAATATTAAAGACATTGGTAGGAAAAACACCCAGAGAGAGAATCGTAGTCCAGTAATACTTTAAAAATTTTGAGTGAAACTAACAGAATTGGAAAAAAAAAAACTGTAAGCATAACAATTTGGCCACCCACTGTAGATATTCTTACGATTCCAGTCATAAGATGAGGTGCAAAATAGGACGATTTATGGTTCCTTGTGTAGTTTTTAACATACATACAGAAAATATCTCACAACCCGCCATCAAGGAGCGATAAAAGGGTATTAATAAGGACGAATGTGTACCAATTAAATTATCCAAAAATATACGAGTACGTTGGCAAACGCTTTAAATAACGATGCTATGGTTCCAGGTTAAAGAGGATCCATGATAGACCGTTGTTGAGGATGAATGGGGCACATGCGGCCGGGAATAGCGATTTCTCTTATGGCCATGACAAATTTTCTCCTTGATACGCTATAACTGATGACCAAATTCCATCAGTTTTCCATCGAGAAAATCTGACCTGTTGCTGATTTGTTTGGATATAGTCTCATCAGTATGGGGCGATGCAATTTTCGGCATATGGGGCTATTCGGCCTAGTAACATAGCAGCGAATATCCTATAAATGGTACTCAGCAAATACTTCTCCACAATTGTTGCACTGCCTGATGTTCCCTCTTTGGCATAATGTAGATAATGCCTCGTTGCCAGCCATCAGGCATTTACTCACTGATGAACCACCATTGTTTCTTCCATGCTTGGTAGTAGAAGCATTTATTCGTTGTCTTCATTTGGCACCTCCAACTAGCCTAATTTTGGCTATTATGTAGTTTATCAAAATACTCAACCCATTGCTCCAATATGACCATACAGTCACAAATTAGATTGCCTTCCTTGTCTTGGCAGAATGAGTATCGAGTTATAAAAGGCTTCATCTTGCTGCTAAATACAGGGTGCGGCAGCATAACTTCCTTTTTTAAAATGCACGCCACTCAGTTAGTTGATGTCATAGTGGAGCGCTAGTGGTCTCGTTCAAGAGGGGATACTGTATAGTTTTGTCCCGACACGGTTCAGTCGCCATCATGCGTTGGAATAGTGAGGAGCGTGCCTTTGCCGTTGAGGTTTACTTTTCAAGCGGATGTTCGGTTATTGCAACACAGCGTGCATTTCGCAATCGCTTTAATTTAGCCCCGTTAGCTCCCGTCCCAGACCGCAAATCAATTATTACATGGGTCACTACACTCAGACAAACTGCAAGTGCGACAAAAGGAAGAACTGGAGTCCCTCGGCCCGTTAGATCACCTGAGAACATTGAAGCAGTGAGAGCGTCAATGTTGCCATCGCCACGGCGTTCTGCGTGCAAACACACATCTGCCCTTGAACTATCCGATCGTTCTGTGAGAAGAATTCTTCGTGATGATCTTCATTTTCATCCCTATAAGATGGCGATAGTGCAGGAACTTTCAGAATGTAACTTCAATTCTCGGATGAACACGTGTGAGCTTCTTCTTGATGTCGTTACCGAGGGTGCTATTGTTTTTTTTAGCGATGAAGCCCATTTTCATTTGTATGGGTCGGTTAACAAACAAAACATGCGCTGCTGGGCTGACATCAATCCTCGAGAATTGCATCAAAAGCCTTTGCATTCACCCAAAGTCACAGTGTGGTGTGCAATTTCCTCAGCTGGAATTATTGGTCCCTGGTTTTTTGAGGAAAATGAGGTTACAGTGACAGTGAATTCGGACCGGTATGTAAACATGCTACAGATTTTTTTTTCCCAGGGCTAGAAAATTTGGTTTTGGGGGACACTTGGTTCCAACAAGACGGTGCAACAGCACACACTTCAAGAGCATCAATGGCTGTTTTGAGGGGAGACTTTCCAGAGCGCCTTACCTCAATTAGAGGCGATTTGGAATGGCCGGCACGCTCTCCCGATCTGTCCCCTTGTGATTTTTTTCTATGGGGTTTTTTGAAATCCCGTGTTTATGTGAACCGTCCAAGAACCCTACAAGATTTGAAGACCAACATCCAAGAAGAAATTGCGAACATAACACCTGCTATGCTAACAAGAGTCATGACAAACGCTAGAAATCGGTTTACGCAATGTATGGAGAATGGGGGACGTCACCTAACAGATTTGATCTTCAAAACAATGTAAATAAAAACTTTAGATATGTACCCACATTATAAATAAATAAATAAATATTTTCCGATGCATACAATAGTTTTTATTGAGTTTTGAAAAAAGGAAGTTATGCTGCCGCACCCTACATTATAATACCCGCACTCGAAAACTCAGCTGCCTAGTAGTATGTGCTGTTTATCGATAGTTTCCTTATTTCCTGGGCTCGAAAAGCTAGGGAAATTCACTTGATTGCCCGTGCTAGCATGTATTATAGTTAGGTGCATTCTGCCAAACGGATCAATGTAGGCAACAGAGAAGCATTTAGTTCTGTTCTACTACTGGTTTTGATTGTTGTTATTCGCCACTAAGTTAAAATTTTCGCCCATTGTCCGAGCAAGGAAACATGGCTGTTCGTTTCAGCTGATCGGTTGATGACTTTTCCAAAATCATTGATCTTATTGAAGCGTTGCGTTGCAGAGTAGGACGGTTGGAAAGGCTTCCTCAATATCCTCACAGTGGGTTCTTTGGACTGGGAGAATTGAACAAATGAACTCGTTCTTGAAATTCTTGAAACAAATTGAATAGTAACTAATAAAAAAAATCAATGAAAGGCGAACCAACAAAAGACTTTAATCAAGCGGAAAACAGATGCTGAAATCTTGTCGGATATAAAAGCCATTGCTGGTAGCAACCAGATAAATTATATCTTGGCTTTTTAATAATAATAGGAATATAATGAAATTACCTTTGGAGTTCGGAGCGAAGGAGGCTTCACCTACATAATTCATTGAATAATTCAATATGGTTGTATTTGATTATCTTACTTTTTCACTCATATTTAGATTTGATTTAATTTGCTTTTATTTACTTTTTATTTCTTTATAATTATTTGTCTATGTTCTAATTTTCTTAGCTAATAGCATAATTTTTCTATTACAACAGCATATGTTTTTCCATATTTCATTTTTGTTATTCCTTCTTTCACCTAACTTCCAGAAGAACTAACATTAGGTAAAAAGGGGATCCTAAAGGCTCCGCTTCGTTGAGATCAGAGGCAGGACTGGTATTGGTTGAAGATTCCTGATCATTGCATTTGGGTCACGGGTTTCTGGGTTCCCCAGACGTGGTTGAGCATTATTTCTTATTTTTTCGGCTCCGCGTTCGTTTCCGTTTCAACTTTGCATGTTATTCCCATTTTATATTTCAGGTTCTGATGTGGTCCAACACATTGGACTAAAGGACTTGATGATAATATGTAAAGGACTGAAATGTCAAAAGGACCCCTTCAGACTTCAACTTCCCGGACCTGGTTGCGTTTATCCACGAAATCGTTCAGTGGAACTCAGTCAATTTCGTCATTTTCTATCAACCCAAATGCCCATTTGGGCCATCCAGCAACCTCGTAATTCCATTAGTCATTACAACATGAAAGGCAGCATTTTCTGGCTATGAGTGGCAAAGAGAAGTCTGCCTTTAATAATAACGATACATTTTTCGAAGATACACATGGTACGACATTAAAATTGTCCTTACGTATTCAGCGATTAAACTATGAAAGATCCGTACTCTGACAATACGTTGACATCCTTAGCGTGTGTAATATAATTCAGGACAAGAGGTTATGGACTTGTCAGCATCACTTGTAATCAGATTGTGTCCTAATCGAATGCCACCTCTTCAACTTGATGAATATGGGAATATATACGAAAACCTATGTTAATTTGGGCCATTATATTATTTGTAAGAGGCTTCTAGTCACATTGTATTACCTCGAAACTTACAAACGGCACGATACACTAAAATTGATACAGACGCGACTAAGGAAGAATAAACCGGAAAGAATGTAAAAGCGCACACAAAGGACATGAAGATCATGAGAGAATTCAATATTCCAACAAAACTGATTAATGTTTAATGCACCAGGTAAAATCAAAGCAGCCGGATCACCGTTTGCGGCATGCAACATCTCCAACAGCTCCGTCAATCTGGTGCAAACCCTCTATCCTGACATTAAAAGAGGTGATCCGACACGTAAGAGTGACTTTGAACAATTCTCAGTAAATTCACGGAATCATATGGTAGCATTTCTGACACATCCCTTAATGAAAGCGTTGGTCCAGATTGCGTTGGTGCAGATAAGAAAATAATATTTGCAAGAAATTAAGTCATTCTCATATCTGAAGGTAAAAGTCACAGCCGATAGCAGGGTGAAGAAAGAAATCCGCGCACGATACTTGGCAGCCGACAAAGCCAACTCTAGTCTATTGAAAATGTTACACTCAAAATATCTTCTCATAAGCTTGCAAGTTGGGAAACCGGAAGCTGGACGATTCAGGTATGAAAGGTTTTGTGTATTTCTTATGTAAGTGTCCGTAATGTATATGCATTTAGCAATTCAGACTACTCACTTTAGCGTGGTATTGATATTAAATGTTTTGGGTTGCAGTAAATTTACACGGTGAAGGGAACTTTGAGTCAATGTAACTTTATATTATCATTGTGACCAAACTTGAGGATATGATGCTTCTTATTATAACCCACATTAGCACTCATGACTCCAGGAAGAACCGGAGGTGGTTTGCAACCATTTTTCTAAAAACTGCTCAAGGTTATTTGGTGAAAAAAATGTTACACCCTCCCTTAAACTTGACGTAGAAGGATCCATATATAGGCGTTCACAGTTTCCACCCTCCCACCAAATTTCCTGTCAATCGGTACTGACGTTTCTAAGAAAAGTGCGACATTGAACTGATTTTAATAAGGTTTTGTTTTACACAAAACCTTAAAGACTTTGACTGTCTCAGATCATAATCATAGTCTTGTTCTTACGTACTTTTCAGAAACAGCGCGAACTATTAGCCGCGCTCGAAAGTAAAATTCTCTGGAAAATCTTAGCCCCCCATATGATCGCAAGGGTTTGACGTTGTCTCATGTGAAGGTTTCGTTGCAATCATAACACAAAAGGTGCAGAAAATGTCCTTATATATTTCTAGCTTGTCCAGGTGGTAGCTTAGCGTGCAGCATTTTCACTACGATCCTAAGGCTCTTGTTGGTGAGGTTTGGAAAATTCTGTGTGCGGGTGTATGTTCGGCCAACGCATTTCTCTCTATCCTTCCTCTTCTTTTCTTAGCGCCATGGCTATGAGACTTTTGCTAACGCATATTTACTCTCTTCCTGACAGCTCATCCACTGCCTACTATACCAGTTTAAAATTTACCTGGTTGGGCTAATTGGCTTGAAAGCCGCCTGACTGATTAAAGAAGGTACATCTACCTACGGAAACATCTCTTCGCCTACTCCCTCTCCTGAAAGAGAATTGCAGTTCTCCAGTCGATCAGTTCCAAGTTTAAACTGCAGGTCACAGCTACACATTACTAGTTCGCCGTGTTACACGAATTTCAAATTCCTCATCAAAATGAAATTTCGTCGTTAATAAAGTTCTCCCAATTTAAGCAGTTTGCCACCTTGCTGATGTTCACGGACATTTTGAAGATTGCCATCTTCATTTGCATCTATATATATTCGAAGATGAAGAGAAATCAACCCCTGAAGGACATTCAGGGATACTATTATTCATGTTTTCATCGCCCCAGTGATGCAAACAAAATACATTCTTTAAAGTTTCTGTAATACTCTGACTGTTGTGATTCTGCACATCCTCATTATCAGCCTATAAGCAAACTTACTATCGCAGGGTTTCATTGAATATCTTCTTCTTTTTCTTCAGCCTTTGTCCCGTTCACAAGCGGGGTCGGCTCGTCGTGATCGGCTTCGCCCTTTGGCTCTATCGCATGCCTGACCTGGATGCAATCTCGAGGTTTTCAAATTCCCATCCAGTGTATCAAGCCACCGTTGTTTAGGTCTGCCTTTTGGTCGTTTACCTTCGACTTCGATGTTCAGATCAATCTTGGCAAGTGAATTCTCGTTTGCACGAATTACGTGACCATACCATCGAAGACGCCTCTCTCGCAACTTTTCCGCGATCGGTGCAACCCTATAACGATAGCGGATATCCTCATCTCGGATGTGATCTAAATGTGTGACGCACTAGTCCAACGTAGCATCTTCGTCTCCATTACCGCAAGACGCCGTTCATTGTCTTTTATGGTCGGCCAACACTCAGAACCATAGAGAGCGACTGGACAACGACAAAGAACACCAGTTGTGGAACGCCACTTCATCCAGGTTGCGTTAATGCGTGAAGCAATTTCATAACGCAGTTCTCCATTGGCTGATAGCGTTGACCCGAGGTATTTAAATCGCTGAGTTCTGGGCAGATGACTCCCGCTGACAGTGATTGTGGTAGAGGCGTTTCTTTTCACGGACCTTCATTTCAACATCATCATTCCAAAGCCAAGTATCTCGGTTAATGTACCGCTTACCCGGCTTGGTGACCCCGAGGGTTGCAGAGACCGCTTTGTGGATCGTGTCTTTCATTTGGTTCCATGATTCTTCCATATTCGTAATGGTCGGCAATCGTATGAGTGAGACCGTTCCTTCTTTCTTCTCACCAAATCGCCACCATTTGATGCGCGGCGGGCCAGTGCGTTCCACACGCTGTTTTATCGGTGGCTTAATTCACAGGACGGCAATCAACGGCCGATGTTGAGGTGCGATGGTCTCATAGGGTACGACTTTGCAATCAATGACAGTGGTAAAATGTTGGCGTCTTATGAGAATATAGTCGCTTTGCGTTTTACTGTTCCCACTATAAAATGTGGGAAGATGAGACAATCGTTTGATGAACCATGTATTCATAAGTACAAGGCCATGGGTGTCCGCAAAATCGATTATACGCTCGCCACCTTCATTGCGCGCTCCGAACCCCTTTCCCCCATGGCATTGAACATCAATGGAGTATATTTAGTTTGTACCCCCATATCTTCTCTGGTATGGAGCTGGAGCTCTCATAGTTTTCATATGTATGCATGTGTCCTCCACAGTAGCATTCATTTTAGTGTACGCTTCCTAGTGAACGGTACTAAAGCGCAGCCTCGACGACTTATAATTCTCAATCCTCCTCAACATATACGACACGATACGATATGATACTCCACATAAGTGGTGATATTACTACATCGTTTAGGTTTATAACAAATATATATGGTGAGAAACGAGGAATTTATTGGAAGAAACGTAGATGGTTTCCGAAAAAAACCTTCCATTTTCAATGAATTTAAAACGTTGTTCTTTTGAGTTAGATGAAGTGAAGGAATTGGTTGGAATCACAGCTCTGTAGCTTTTGCGAAATCTTCCAAAGAATGAAGAACATCACGATCTGGGATTTAAGGAAGGGAATATGAAGTACGTGGCCGTCGTCCCTTCCTATTTAGATTGGTTACTTAAGGGGGTCATCCCGTGTGTCGGGTTGGAGAAATCGATTTTTTTTTTGCGTGAATTGTATCTAGATATAGTGGAGAAAATGAGGCCAAAGGGATTTTTCGATATTCCGAGTCCTTCAGAAATTACAGTGTTAAACAGGTAAGGAGTTTGCAGCCGCGGCTAGAGTACTCGATGAGAAAGAGCATCGAATCTTTTTTTACCTGTTTGTTTTTTACCTGAACCTTATAAATTCGAACAGAGGTATAAATATAAAAAGATGGAAAACCAATCAATTGTCTAAACTTATTTGCTGTTTGGAATAAAAAGGATAATCCAGTCTAGAGTGAGCACTGAAAGGCGTTCAAGTTATACTCAGTTATATTTTGTTGTAATATTGTGCTGTTTGTGTGTTCAGTGATTTTTTGAAATGGATCGTACGAAGGGAGATCGCTTTTACGTTCAACGTCATCTTCGCACTAAAAAACGAGTATTTCATGGGAATCGATACTTTTCAGAGAAGAAAAAGGACTTCGCATCAACATCAGCAAAGAAACTTTTAGCAAGCATGAACATGGATGTTCCAATTGCGACAAGTTTTGTATATTGTATATTGGATTTTGCTGGAGTTTTCTCCGGTATTTCTGCAAATTTCTGCAAATAATAAAATATACGTAGTAGTAGAAAAGGACTGCGTAGGACATGTCGAGAAAAGAATGGGAATGCGGCTTAGAAGTGCAAAGAAGAATCACAAAGGCATTGGTGGAAAAGCGGCTGGAAAACTTACTGATAAGGACCTCACTACATTTTTTGGGCTAGCTATTCGTCGACACGCAAACTCGATAGAAGGAATGAAGCAAGAAATTTGGGAAACTTTCTTCCGTAAATGTTCTACAGACGAAAATCCTCAGCATCAAAATTGTCCAGCAGGCGAGGACAGTTGGTGCAAATGGCACAAAGCGGAAGCTAAAAGAGAACTGGATAGTTTCCACCACGAGAAGGCACCTTTGACTGAAGAAGTTCAAACAGTCATCAAACCAATCTACGAAGTTTTGTCACAAGATGATCTGTTGAACAGATGTTTAGGAGCAGAGACCTGGAATAACAATGAGTCGTTAAATGCATTGATCTGGACTTTCGCTCCTAAACACCTTCATTCTGGGGCCAAGGTCGTAGAAATAGCCACTTTTCTGGCTGTAATTATTTTCAATGAAGGATTCAACGGCATTTTCAAAATCCTAGTGAGAATGGGATGTCAAGTTGGTCACATATGTCAGGTTTATGTTGACCGCCGTAATGAAGCGCGAATTTAGCGGTCCGAACGACGATCGACTGACCTCGCTAAAAGAGCCAGAATTGAAATCAGAGAGCGACAATCGGCCTTACAAGACTTTTTTGAAGAAACGGAAGGTGCTCTCTATGGACCAGGTATAGCAGATTAATGTTGAGTTAAAATTTTACTGTTGATAATCACATTTAAATTTTCAAATGCGTTTTTCTCGAACCTGCATCTTGAAAATCGGCTGCCACCATAGCTCAAAATCTATCCAACCAAATTCTTTGAAATTTTCACGACTTCTTTAGTACATATTTCTACGGTCCGCAAACTAGGATGATTGCAATCGCACTGGTAGTTTTTTTTTATTCATCAAAAAAGCCGTAAAAAAACACCAAAATCCAAAAAATTAAGTTTAAAAGCCCACCAAAAATTTACCTTTTAATATTTTCTAATTATCCTAGTGTGCGGACCGTGGAATATTGTCCACATTAAAACGCCGTTTAGTTTTTTTTCCTCAGATGAACACAGCACCCTCCAGCGTGGCAGCAGGAAAACATCTTTTTGTTGGAGATGGGTGCATAAATTAACACGTATTCTGAAAATTAGCTACGATATCAAGCTAAGAAATTTATCACATATACTAGAGATATCAATAAACATATGGTGAAAAAATTACGTTTCTATCTTTATCCAGTCCTCCAAAATAATTTTTCAAAGAAAGGCAAAAAAAACTGCCTTCGCACGGGATGACCCCCTTAAAGCCAAGATCACCATATTGAGTTCCTTTATGGGGTATTTAAGGAATTTAAGGGATCTCCCTCCGTCTTAAGGGACTATAAACGTGTCCGCCCTCTCATCTGCGGGAATGAGCCTTAATTTTTGCATTTGGTTACCTAACGTCAAAGCCCGGTTCAGGCCCCACCATTATTATGTCAAACCCTAGCCAAGCCCATCTGTCAGCTCCCTTGTTGTCCACTTCCCCCCTTTGCTTACCGATACAATATCGCATTGAGCTCAATTACCATATGGCCCTACTTTGCAACTACTGCTTCTCCCCATACGATTCTTATTCTTTTGTGTAGCAATTTCCTTATTTATAAATTTTCAATTTCAAGGCAATGCCGCTGGGCAAGGCAGCAACGACATGTCACTGGGCACGTTATGTGAGCTCCGACGTGATAGATATGTATGCAAAGCACCAGCAGTTTTTGAAGACCTTTTCCTTTACCTGCGAAGGTTAAATTTCATGCAGCCTGGAGATATATGCTTCCATATGAACAGGGTACAAAGGTAGTAGAACCTGCAGCGGGGAATGAGATGATTTGATGCACAAGGCATGTCTGTGCGGTATATAAATCTGTTCAATTCAGAATTTAAGTCGCCATGCTAATTATTAAGATGGATTACTGGATTTCTCCTTCTGCCGTCAGGTTCGTGATGTCTCGCCAAGGATGCCTGGCATGCTGCTGCCTTGAGCAAAAGCTATAATTAGATGTCTTCATGAGCGAATTGAAATGCTTACTGGGAATTTTTAGTCATAATTAAGTCAGTCAATTTTGCTGATACTGTGTTATACCGCCCTGTGCAATGGAGTTTATTTAGGTTGGATTAATCGTTTTTCTGTCCGTAAATCGTTGGCTCGCCTCATTCAAAATAATGAAAGACCATCGAATCATGAAAATTGATGTATTATGTTACAAATGGTAGAAATTATTTGAATGTCCAGATCAAATCGAAGTTCCTATATGTAAAGAATTTCTGCATCTTTGTTTATTTACTAGTGTACAACCTGGGAATAGCTCGGTTGTATATAAATCAGGCCCATAATCTCCTTGAATGTTTGCTATCCTTTCTGCCAGAGAATTTATACGATGTGGCATGTAACTGTTATATTTAAGCTAGCTAAATACGACAAATATCCAGACTCATTAAGAAAATTGATGTCTCTTTAATTAAGCATTTACACTATCCTAACAAAGCACCACTAGAGATATTAAAATACATATGCATTGAGATACAATAGCCTGTAAGGATATCGAAATACCTGCCAAGTAGTACATTATGCAAAGCTTAATGGTACTATACCATCGTGCGGAAAGCAAAGTTTATATTCTACGGTTATAATTACATAAATAATGAACAATTTTTCGTCCCAATTGATGTGGACCACATTCTCTGCGGCGAAAAAAGCAAATTGATTAGATTGCCTCGTTTCGGGTTATTTCTGCTTTAACTGAAAATAGTGACCTTATTTGCATTCTCGCCATTCATATCATGAAGGCAATAGCTCCCAGCAGTTCTATGGTAAACTAGCTCTTTTCCGATCTGTACATTAAAATCGTCGCGTATTATCTTCACACCGTTCATGGGAGATGAATCCTTCTGCCCCGAGATTGTCGCAAAATCAGCAGTAGTGGGGATGTTGACCTCTGCAACGTGTGACGAAGCAAATGTTGGAAGTGAACTGACTAATGAAGCCCAACTGACAAAATTTGCGAAAGGACACAGACGGGCTTCTGTTTCAAAGCAAAAGTGAGCGACTCATGACCCGTGAACACTGTGAGGGACCTGCCTTGAAGGAAATACCGCAAGAATTGTATTACCAGATACGCGGCTAGTAACTTACAATCGTGGGTGCTGTAGTTTCTTCGAGTAGAGTTCAATTGCTTGGAAAAAAGTTCAACAGCTGCCAGGCTTGGTTCACCCTTTTCGTAAAGCATCAGCAAATGCTTCTTGCTGAGCAAATGCAAGAAGTTTAGCTTCCACGACTGTTACTTGATGATTGTAAAGGTATGGACAGCGTCTGGGGATCACGCAATCAGTCAAGAGTCTTTGGTCCTCAGTTCAAAGAGATAAGCATTAAGAATCCACTCATGTTGGGCGCTCCTGGGCAAGAAACCAGGATAAAATTTTAACATGCTTACGAAACTTCTCAGATCCTTAAGTGGTAAGCCCCGAAATCGTTTGCACGTTGACTGGGTCCGGTCGGGTCCCTTCAGAAGTAACAAGGTGTACGAAGACACTCACCTGCGTTGTTGCATTTCTCGTCATTGAGTACTAAAATTGTCTAAAAGAGAAGCTGAAAAGTGGATTCAAAGTACTCCAAACATACTAACCAAAAGGAAAGGTTACGTAGGACAGAGTGGATGAATCTCTGGAAAGTTTGAGCCGCATTGCATGTATGCGCATTGGTATCAGTGTGGGATCGTATGTCTATTTAGATGCCTATAATCGCCACACCATTGAATTAAGAGAGACCATGTGAAGTGGCGATGACTAACAGCTTAAGAATTTCTTTGAACTTTTTCCATACAATTTCGAGGTTCTGCGGTTGTTATGGGCGCACTTTGGAAAAGGAGAGACGGTAATACTGATGTGGTGCTGAACATCATGCTTAACTGCCTCAGAGTGTAGTGATTTTACGGTGTTTTTGAAGAAGATCGGCAAGCACGATGGAAAGAATATTGGGCAAATAAAATGTGATTTTCCCTGGTAGGCCAAAGGAAGTCGTACGGTCGATGAGGGATCTGTTGTGCAGATCCACCAGCCTAAGTTGCGAATGGTGGTTTAACTAAGCGCAAAGAAAACACGCGTCAAAGTTCTGGACTCAAATACCTGTGGCCATAAAAACAGATCGAAGTTAATTAATTACTCTGGATTGGGACAAGAACCGAAACTTCAACGCTGTGCCTATTAGGTAGTGGCACCCACTCAATGGGTCCAATAGCTAGCGACGTGGTGCTGCAGAGGCGCTGGCGAGTTTTTGGCTAAAAACTACGAGGGCTTAACATTTAGCGACTTTTTCCCGACCGTTCGATGGTGTCAGGATGCCACAGCATTTGTCAAGGGTCAATCTAGACCGTAATCTAGTCCTACGTCCCGAACGCAAGTCATACCACTCCGTTACACACGCTCATTTTTAAGGTTTCGTGTAAACACAAAACCTTATTAGAATCGAGTCGTTGGCTGTCTGTCCGTCTGTCTGTCACACTTGATTTATTCAGAAACGGCTAGACCGATTGTCAAGAAAATTGGTAAGAGCGTGTGATCTGTTTTCCCTTTACATGCAGCAAGTGGCGCCCCGTTTTGTGTTAAGTTTAAGGAGGGACTCCCCATGCGTGAATTTTTTCCATAAAATGTGATATTTGATATCGCGTGAAACATAGGGGAGTGAGGGCTCAAAAGATGACAAAATATAGCTCTCGTTCTCAAAATCCATCCAACCGGAAAATCTGAAATCTCTAAGAAAAATTCAACTATTATTAACAAAGTCAGAGCAGGAGAAAGTTTGCCATTTTTAGTGAATTTCATGGACTCTACAACGTGTATGAGGTCATCATCACAAATCAAATCGTCAATACCACAACGAAGTGAATTCCTATGAATGGGGTCGGAAAGAATTATTTTTAGTTTTTCAGTCATTTGTATATGAATATCAATTACTTCAAACAGACGTGTAGGTATATAGTACATGCGTGCTAATGAAATTTGCGGGTAGTGTCTAATTCAGATAGATATATTTGTACATTAAACCGGCCGTATTTAATATATCATACTATAAGTACTTAGTACGAAGTAAATCGGAAATATGCGTACGATCAATTTATATAAGTGCAAGTGCATGTATTCGGGAATAGGTAGTTTGTTTGTTTAGGGTGTGAATAATGTCTATGTCTGCAATATGTACGTATGTCTTATAGTTTGGAAAAATATGAAGGAATATGTTGGATTTGTAGCTATATGTGGCTAGAAAAATGTGCGTTGAAGTTTCTTACATAAGATGAACACAAAACCTTTATAGCCGAGGCGTGAGCTTTTGGTATTCCGACTTGTTTTTCAATTTTTTCTTTAATTTAATTTAAAGTACAGACACCTTTCTGAAGTCCAAGGGGTCAACTCTTCTCAGCCATTGTATTGAATTAACTCTTCAGTCTGGCTAAGTGTTTATTAGCGGAACACTCAATTTCTTCCACTATTGTCCTGGTCTCTAAGTCTTTATGGAGATCAGCGTTGCGGAAATACCAGGGTGCACCGGATATACATACATCTCAGAATTTTGGACTGAGGTCTGAAACAGATTAATGGCGGATAGTTTAGCAGAGCCCCATGGTTTATCCTCTAAGTCCACACAGGCTTAAGCACCGATTTGTAGGTCAACAACTTCAATTCAGAGAAAGTGGTGACCTTTTGTGTGGTTTATTGTTGATATTAAGCCTAGAAACGTTCCTTGTTTATTACGGAATACGATGCTAGACAAGCTCAGTTGTTCTTGCAATCTGAAAAATCCGCTTAAGGCTCCTGCGCCATCTCTATCACATGTAATATGATATCATGTGCTAGGGAATTATATTCCAACTCACCGACTTTTATTAACTTGGTATGTCTGCAGCATTCATGGCGTCGGTGGCCACAATTATTGCTTCCTCGATTACTTTATCTGAAAAGTTTTTTCTAGTTCAGATTCTGTCTGACTTGAATTTGTTTCAAGTTGTATAAACGAAGGATCTGATAGTCGTTAGGAGGAGGAGGAGAGTTCAACTCCAAAGTGATCAGACTTACTTGCTGATATTTTACATAATTTCACTTGAGAACTTTGTTTGGTTTCATCAGAAAGCAGGAAGTAATCGAAGGTGGACTGACAACTTGGTCTTGTCGGTATATCAGGCAGAAAATCGTCGTGGATCCATGTTAGCAGGGTTTTCCCATCTATATTGGCTGATTTGTCGCCCCAGGAGATATGCCTCCAGTTGAAATCGCCACCCAGAAGAAGGTCTTTTGTTTTTAACTGGAGATTACCCATTACACAAATCATAACAAAGCTGCTCACTTTTAGAATTAATTTTTTTGCTTTGAGAGTAGGGTAGATGAATGCGCTTATGAACAGAGAGTTGAATTCCCGCAACGGTACGTCGTCGGACCACCAATTAAACAGCTCCTTGACATCAAAGAACTAACCTGGAACCGTTGCACACATTATTTCGGCCTAGCCCTCGCGCTGTCCTGGCTTAGGGAGCCTTCACATCAGGGAATTCTTTTCACGAACAGGAGGCGAAGGGAATTGTTTGTTTAGGAAACCCCTCGCCATCCGGTTTCTCCGAGCATAGTGCATTATGCTCGGGGGGACTTCATCTGCTAACGTTCCTCAGCATTTC